>NW_028322653.1:643273-713014 GCF_047325235.1 Durio zibethinus
TTGAGTCTTCGTTCTATGATGGCTCTCCTAGCGGCATCCATCGTATAGAATAGAAAAAGACCTTCTTGCGAAGAAAACTCCCAAGACTCACTGACCTTGCTTTACGACCTATATCATACCTGGAAGAGTTGAAAGATCAAGGCCATTACTTCCACGATAGAGCGCTCCACTGCCTTAATTTCCTCAATAGCGTAGCCTCTTTAACCCCAGCGCAGCAGCTATAGACCGAGGAAAGCAAATCGAAGTCAGTGTATTAAGCAAAGTGGCATTTTCATTGAACTGATTGGCCTGCCCACTCTATTACTTTAATAAGAAAATCGTTGGAACAAAACAAAAAGACTAGACCACCACAAGACTGGTCGAAGACAGCAGGCCAGGGATCGACCAATAAGCGGTTGGACAGGAGGACATATTTATAGTTACAGACATCTGACCGCTATTGAATAACATAAAGTCATTGAAATAGGCGCTTAGTCAGCCTGAAAGGCTTGTTCTTAAGATTTGGTTGGAATCAATCTCTTTCTTTAAAGTCCAGCTTGAAAAGAGCTCTATACTAAAAAACAAAACCCACCAACCGCCCACCTCTTATCCAGGCGACAGAAAGAAGTAAACCTTCGCTACACCAAAGCACTAGCGGCACATCAAAGAATTTCGACTGCTTATTCATTCGATCCGCTAAACGAACGAGCCCGAAAGGGGGTGCTATGCATACTCTCTAATGCATTCTTTTCGATACAGGTATACTGAACACCAACCCAATCTTGACGTAAGAAAGCGACACTTAATGAAAAAAAAACCTCGCCTGACATGAACGGTACCTATGAAGTGGAATCCGTCTGTCTTGTCTTCCACCTCATAAGGGAGTTGCGTTCCGAGGGACTCAAAATCTCCACTGCTATTGTCAAGCTTGGACATACTTAAGACTGACCCAATTGAGATCGTGGCCACACCTTGATAAAAGAGTGATGATGTGGTCAACCCTGGATACGTGGCTCTTCGATGGGGGAAGGACCACGCAAAGTATTGTCACCGAGCAAGTAACTTCTTCCCCCGCTGTGTCTGCTTTTGCGGTTCGAGATGGGGATGATGATAGGAAATCCCTTTTCCCAGCAAGAAAGAATGGGTTTTCCCTTGTTCGGAAAAGGTGAAGAACAAACCCTTTGCAAGGTAGACCAAAATAGAATGCAAAACAAACACAGATTGAAACAGCACAAACAGAAAAAGGAAAGGAGATCCCATCCCAGTTTAATAAAATAGTACGCTAAATAGTTATTTAGTTACCTTATGGAGATAGAGAGTTCATATAAGCAGCTTTACTGTCTACTAAGTGTAGTAAGCAAGGAACTGATATCTTATAGTATCTACTTTTGCTGGAGAAGAGGTTGTCGCCACCACACCTCCTACTCCTTTCGACTTAAGGCGTTTGCCCTATCAATGCTTCACTGAAAGCTATAAAAGCTATATATTATACTTTTTTTTTTTTATAATAAAATATAATAAAGCGAAGGAAGCCCACTTCCCACTCTCCCTTCCCCGCCATTTTCTGGTGGGTCCTTGCCTTTGAAGGCTACATTCGATTCCAAATATGTCAATTCAGAATCTCCCAGCAACAGCACAGGTGGTGCTTTTCCAATCCGCAACAATTTTTTCCAAGCATATTCCTTCTTACATTTATTCATGACTTTGTTTCAGGTTGCTGCTCAGCAGGGTACGGGTACCTACCTTTCTAATTGCTTCGACCGCATGGAAGAGGCTGAAAATAATCCTGAAGATCCTATCAGATTCAGGGGGGAAGGTCGCTTAGAAAGAGCAACTACTACAACGCTCTTTCACACTGCTTTGGGTGCTTTAACCCATTCATAGACCGCTGTGGGCGAGACTTTCTTTCTTGCTAGTGGCCCACTCACTTGTTCGCAGAGAAAGAGACCGCTGGACCTAGAACCCTGGTTCACCACCGAGGAAAAGCTACTACTTCCTCGTTTCAACACTTTGCTAAAGGCGAGACTGAGACTTCCATGTCTACAGATCCACACTGAACACCACTAGAAATAAGGTCGGCTTTCAAACAACTAGAACGAGGAAGCAAAGACAGAGTTAGCTTTCCACCGATTCTTACACTTTCATCTGAGGGCGAGACAGAATCCAAGCTCCAATCCGATCTATGCCTCCTTTACCTCTGAAGCCGACTCTGCGCTAAAGCCCTGAGACTGCTTGGATTAGGACTTTCCTTCTTTGATAGAGAGAATGCGTTGGTATAGAATGACGCAACAATCCTTCCCGCTAGGCGAGATCTTCAACCTCAAAGATCTGCAGATCGGAGTCGTTCAACAGTAAGAAAGTCAAGCTTTCCAGCAGACTAGACCTCAAAGAAAAGCAAATTGAACTTCCACGTCTTCGACCACTAAGCGATACGGGAAAGGTGCTAGACCTCTTTCTTACACTAGATATCGAATAGGAAGACGGATAAGGTAACTAAGGGAAGACCAAATTATATCGCTCGGCTCCCCCTACTTTAGGGTACAGTTGACTTTCTTTCTTAGGTATATAAGATAGCCCACTAACCGCTAGGCGAGCAACTTCAATCACTGAGCCGAGTGAGGTAAGAAAGAAAAATCCTTACTTGCAGGAGGTAGACATTCTCAAAAGCCATTGACCCTTAACACACTAAGAATGCTTCCAATAAAAAGAGAATGAAAAAGAAGGACTGAAGGCGGGAAAGCTGGTACACTGGCTAAAACAAAAAAAAAGCCAATGCTGATACAAAAGAAAGCCTTAGGCTTGCTCGAATAGGAGGACAGACCGAGAGACGGAATTCAATCGCTAAAAGCTCAAGGAGAATGGATTTCCTTAGGGGCCAGTTCAAGCAGGAACGAAAAGAAGACAAGAGGTTGTTTACATCGCTCGTGCCTCAAGAAGGGCAGCAACTTCAATCGCTGGCACTCCATCTGATGCCCCTACTTATAACTTCTAAAAAAGGAAAAAGAAAAAGCATTCACTGCCACCTTTGGAGGGCTTGGACAGAGAATCCAAGGCTTGCAAGGAATCGAAAGCATTCCGCCTCACCAAGACCGCGAATGGGACTAGACAAGCAAGACCTCGCTACAAGAATGAGAATTAGAATGTATGATTCATAATAGAATTTCCTCTTCCGCTGAGGTAAGGGGTCACTATGCCCTGTCTTTGGTCTCGAAAGAACCGAACCAACTCGTCTGCCCATTCCATTCGCCCCGGAACTAATCAATCATCAAAGTGAAGAAGAAAACCTTGACTTCGAGAACTTCCTTGAAGATGTCCATCAATGAAATGACATTACTAAGAGCTCTCCCTCAACAAGAGTTAAGTCAAAGAAGAAAAGGGAAGGGTAGCTTTAGCTACTAAACAAACCTAAAAAAAGATACATTCGGCTCTACTATTGGAGAGACTTCCCGATCAACTGCTATTGGTCCTTGCTCTGGTGCTTATAGCCTCGTATACGGATCTGGAGTGGGATCAGTGAAAAAGAACCTATGGCAGGTTCGGAAGAAGAAGACTTTTTACTGATAGGCCTCTTTAACTAGGGTCAATGCAATTGAGGTTTTTTTATCTTGCGATAGATACCATTACCGAATCACTTTCTTCCATAAGCAGCTGCTCTTCCTATTCAAAAGAGGAGGCGGGCGGGAGAGAGGATTTTCCCTAAAAAAGAGAGTCAATTTTTCTCTTTCGAGAGCAAAGAGAAGCCTTTTTTCACTTCAATTTTCTCCACACCGGACCTTTTTACGGGCGGGTTGATGTGCTATAGATGAGCTCCTGCATCGAACTTTGATAAAAAAGAAGGGGCTGGCCTACCCTATCGAAGCTAGCACTGTTCTCGAGTCGCCTTTTGCCTATATTCCTCTCTACTTTCTATCACCTCTCCTATTAACCCTTTTCTCCGAGCTTACTCGACCTATAGGGAGAGTTGAACTACGTCCATCCTGGAACGATTCAAGGGCGAGAGGCGGCTTAGGGATCTAACTTCTTGAATCAGCCACAAGTTGACCGGTTGGCTAGACTGTTAGGATCACTTCCTGAGACATCTATTTTTTAATTCCCGATCTTTTTCGTTGCACATGCCTTTCCGAAAAAAAATTCAATGGTCCCGGAAAATAGGTTTCAAGCAGAAATCCATTCCCGAAAAATTGAGGCTCTGAGACTGCTACTTATCACGAGACGATGATAAGATTCTATTTAGTTAGCGCGTAGTGGGATCTTTATAGAACATGGTTCCGACATCGAATGATTCCCCACAAGGTGCCTGAAACTCTCATTTTTACAGCAGAAGTACATCCAGATGGATTGTAAAAGTTTCATTCTTCGGTGCCCAATTCCTACCTTTTGCTTGGTGATTTGACTTTCGATTGAGGAACGGGGCTTGCCCTAGTTTTCTAGTTTTTAATGATACGTAGTAAAAACAAATCGTAAGATGAATATTATACTTCCTAGCTAGGAGGACTACCCTCCTTATTGACTTCGCTACTGAGACCACTTCCAAGTAAGAGCGCAAGCCGACCGACCATACCATCTTTGCTGCGGAGGTACCTACATGTGAAAAAAGAACCCGATCATACGGAGAAAGCCTTCCCAAGGCTTGCTGCCTATGCCAGATGCTCCTTTCTTTGGAACTAGTAGTTAGTCTTGCCTATTAAAATAGTCAAACAAGGTTCCTTGAGACCGTGAAAGACTTTCATCTGATGGGCATATCTCTGTATAGAAAGCGGTACTTTACCCTGTTTGGTGGGGAACATCCTCAATTGAAATCGGGCGATCCCATGAAGGAAACGGCATAGAGGCGAGGGACCCTGCCAGATCTTCTATAAGGAAATGACGTTAGTCTTCTCTTCTCTCCCGGAGGTGGCGTTAGTGTTCAGTCTTTCTGAACGGACTCCTTTGGTTGCGCCATTTCAGCCTTTCCTCCTCTAGACCGTCCAATTCAACTAACATAGCTTCAGTAAACTCGGGTGGGGTCAATTGATGTTGGAAGGCCACCCTTAGTGATGGCACAGGCACAACTCCATACAGGTTGACCTACGACCAACATCTTTAGTCCTATAATTCTAGTAGCTAGGGACGAAGACTTTTCTAAGGAGAAAGATAAGCTCTAAATAGGATCAATAGCAGGCAGGGTCAATCCCAGTCTCCATTCCGTAGTACAAAGGGCTCTGTCTAGTCTCTCTCTCACTCCCCCTCTCTCTTTTCCGGGTAGAGTACCAGTTTCTCTTTCGAATCTATATATATGAATTTCTTGGCCTTGAGGGTCCCACTCTCCATTTCATACTCTAAGGGCAGGCTTTTGTAGTATAGATTTCTTCCCGGAACGTAGGAAAGCACTCCTCTGAGACTGAGACTGATGAACCGAAAAAGAAGATCAATGACGCTTTGCTTTCAACCGGCCCTAGAGCTTGATCATAGAGCGAAAGGCCTCAAAATCTAAAATAGAATAAAAAAAAGACAAAGAACTACCGTTCTGCTCCTGGAGTAAGAATCCTCTCTTATAAGTTAAGCCGGGTTTGTTAGAAATAAGATATGATGATGGTTGGAATATCTTCAATCTAAAGAAAGGGAAAACATTGGATAGTTCGTTCAAAAGGGAACCCCAAAAAGCTACGGCTTTCGCTTTTCAATATATCAATTCAATATATATAATATAATCGCTAACATTTTTGGCTCCCTTAGCCTTGCCTTCCAATACCTTTTCAGGATCTGTGATTTCCCCTATTCTCAAGGAGAACGAGTTACATACCTGGAACGAGCGTTATATGAAGAGACTGATAGAGTCTGGGGAACGAGTAGGCTTGCTTTCTCGCAGCATCCAGCCTAAGAGCAATAGCAGTCCGCAAAGCTGTTTTGCATGGAAAGGGGAGAAGACTTGGAATGAAACCCTAAAAGGATAAGAGAATCCGAAGTGATCTTCTGACAATGCCGATAGGAACTGTTGTCCCGATTGAACTGGAATTGGCTAAAGATAAAGACCTGAGACCAAACTCTGGCCGGCTTACGGAATAGGGATTAGACGGAAAAGGAGATGTACCACCGATTGGGGGAAAGAGACAAAAGAACAGACCTTTCCTACGAATGTGAATCCGCCAAGTAAGGGGGGAAGGAATCCGCCCAAACCACTTATGCTAATTCTCACATTCCATAGTTCGAAGAGCGTTCACTTTCTTCGTTCTACGATGCCATAGAAGAGAGCTTGGTTGGGGCAAAACTAAAGGTCTTGCAGAGCCTACTTAAGGGAAGAGGTAGCCTTTAATAATGCCATCACTTCTCTCACTCCAGCTTGGGTTTCTGAGAGTAGATAGATATGAATCTAATACCAGGCTGAAGGAGCTAATTGCAGCAGTCTTATTCAATCCTGCAGCACACTCTTACTCTCAAGGGCTGTTGAGATAGAAGGCTAAGCTCTAAATTGGGCAAACCGCTGATCTCAGGAAGCTCAGCTTCAGGCTATGCATGCTTCAGCTTTTGGGGGCATAGTATAGGTCTTGTCAGAGCCTTCCTATCAAATAATCTTTCTATTTCTAAAAGCTATTCCGTCTTAATCCTACTCGAAAGGGAGTTAGTGAGTGACCTACTAGTCGTAGGGCGCGAAAGCATATACCATACCCATCCGAGTTAGCCTACCGGTGAGATTGAATTGGAAAGCGTCCAGGGGTGGAATTCATTTTTTGAATAGAGCATGTTTATTCGATATTCGAAGCGTCGAAAGCAATCCAATCAAATCGATAAACGTTCTGTATGGTCATAATTTGATTTTAAGCGTCAACTACCAATTGTTCATGTGAACCTACCGATGGTTTGTGCCTACCCGGCGGGGGAATAGCGTGGAGAATTTTTTATATCAAACCCGCGTCGGTCAAATGAGAAGGAAACAACAAAGCCTTATCTTTTTTTAATCGAGATTGCCTTGGTGTTCTTTGAATGAGTCTCCCGCTGTTGGTGCTTTAGTACGGGCAATAGGAAATGGCCTAACTAGGAAGGGCAGACTCAAGGCGATGACTAGTAGATATCCCAGGAGTTTAGAAAGCTAACGAATTGAACTATGACCATGGGATAGATGCACCCCTGGAATTGATTGACCAGAAATAGGATCGGTGCTTGAACCAATGCTCGCCGCCCTACGCCGTTCAGTTCAGCCTTTTCTGGCACTAGACGCGCTAACGCAAAGGGCGGAACTTCACTCCACAAGAATGAAACCTATGGGATACCGCTTGTGTGCTTAGTCTAGCCTTAGTATACCTATTCCTTACACCTATTTTTTCCTATTCCTACCGCACCATAGAAGACTACCGTACCATATACCGCACCATAAATACCGGGCCGATCATTACCGAGTGACGAATTACCGATTATTGTTTACCGATCATCGATCAACTTAGTTACTTGAAAGATTTGCTTTGGTACTGCACTGTGCCGCTAATGGAAGAAGTAGACTCTATAAGCACAGTAGCTACCGAGCTACGGTTAGGCAAGCGGTAGCTATCGTGTACCGATGCTACTGATGCCATTGAAGCTTCACTGGACGAATCCTTCACTCAGCTTAGCAGCTAAACGATTAGGGATTTGACCAGGATCAGTCCCCTAAGTCGCATCAGTCGAAACTGTTGCATCAGTAGAATCTGTCGAATCAGTAGAAAGAGTCGACTCATCAACTCAATATTGATTGATCATTTACTGATGAAATGGGTCTTCCGTTAAAAAAGACTAAGGAAAGGAAATTGACTCCTTAAGGTCGCTTTCCTGACCCGGGCTTTCATCCTTTTCAGCCTAAAAGGAAGAGCACGCTTAACCAGACTAATGACCGTGAGTGCGACGGACGGCAACCTGGTCTATGAAATCTAGCCTTCGCCATTACGAGCCGGGATGAAACAGTCGAGCCAATACAATCTGTGACGAAATCATACGGCTATGCCAGGGCGAGCAGTGCTCTTGCTCGGTAGTCACCTGCTTTTATCCTGCCTTGTGAGTCATCCGTAGAGCTAAAGGGAATTTTCTTAAGCCTTAAGCCATTTCCACACACTGACCAGGGTGTGTTTTCAGTAACTCCTACCCCTACTAGAAAGAGAAGATAAATTGCTTGCGCGCTTCGTCAAGTGAGAGAGAGGATCTTACGCCGAACAGATCACCGGCACCCCTCTTTCTCAGTTTGAGCTGCTAGACTTCTTCTCCTATGGGAATTCCAGTCGTATCTCATCCCTATGATCTAGTCTACCACTGCTTTGTAGGTCAGAAGCCTTAACGAGCTGACGACGGACTCGGGGGAGAAGTGAGTGAACTCACTTCTTTACTTGACTGAACGCTCTGGCCTACCTACTTCTATAGATGAGCTTTTGTCGGACTTATCCAATTCCGGATCAAATCCCATGAAAACCATTCAATCAAATCAAATTCTTCTTGTAGCCCGTTGGCGAAAGAAGAGAGTAGTCAACACTCATTTAAGGGAGTCCTGGGATCGGCTAGCGAGGGGAAGAATAAATCCGTTGATAACAACCCTGGAGGTTAGATACCTTTTCTTACGCTTCTTCCCGCAGATTCCACTCGTAAAGCACCTCCTTTTTCCGCCGAGATGCTTCTCTTTTTAGTGGCGCATGCCAGGCTGTCTCTTTCATTTGGTAGTTCTGGGTATTGAACCATGGGACGGAGCGGAGCGAACTCCCTTGCCCTTGGCTTTCCTTCTTGTTTGAAGTTGGCGGATACCATGCGGATTCTAGGATTCAGCTTCTGCGTCTAATAATCGGGTACACTCGCCAGGAGCCTTCTTCTCCTATTCGCGAGAGTTTCACTTGCTTAGGCTTCCTCTTGGCTTTCTTCAGGCGATCCTGACGAAGAGATCTTGGTTTATAGCACCATTAGATTGGGAATAGCATATAGATGTATTATAGCTCTTGCCGCTGCTTTGCTTCATCCTCTCCATTTCTAGCCCTTGTAGGTTGAGTTGACCCAGAAAGGTATATATTTTAGGCACCTCTAGGAAGGGAAAACGGCTTCATTACCGAAAAACATCCGTTTCAAGATGTCGAGGTATCATACGATCTTCAGAAAGGCTATTTCTTGGATAGTAACCTGTTCTGTTGGCTTGGCCCCTTCCCCTTCGTCCCTCTCCCGTTGGTCGAGTCACTTCGTCCCTCTTTTTTAGTAGTTGAGAAGCAACCTCTCTTCCCATTTAGGTCGGAGCCTCAAGATGAGTTTGAGTTACAGGGTTATTCACAGGTTTGAGTGAGATACATTACATATGATTTTAAGCAACGAGCGAAAGCAGCTGTTCGTCGGAAAGACTTCTCCTCTTCTCCTTTTGCACCGCCCATTTCGTCGTCTACTAAATAATATATATGCTCCTGGAAGGGTAGGAACTCTGGCTACCTTGTACGTAAGACTTTCTCTTTATTCGCGAGAAAAGCATGCCATAATCTCTTAGGGAATAGTTGCATGCGGGAGTATTCCGAATGGTAAACTATATATAGGCCTAGGCAGTTTAGTTTCCCTTGTATAGTTGCCCTTTCCGAAGTTAGTGAGCCTAGCTCAACCGTTGGGAGAGGTTCTGAAAGAAAGGCCTCGTCAGCAAGATCTTAGTCAACGGCATCTGCCAACAAACAAGTCTTTTACGCCAAGAAGCTCTTCTTCAGTTAGTTCCGCGGAAAGAAATTGCTTGATGAGATAAATGCAGGTATTCTACAGTTTCCATTGCATTTCCAATCTTTTCATTCATTGATACAAAAGGATACAAGTGAGTTACCGAGTAGCATTCGATTGGTTCTTCTATATCTAACTAAGTAGTAATCTTCTTTCTTTGAAACCCTGATCGAGCCGAAAGAAAAACATAATCTTGATTTAGGCTAGCGCTTGCCGTTGCCATTGGTTCAGATCTGATTGAAGCACAGGCAAACCAACTCACTCAATTCACTCATCGAGGAGTGCCTCAGCCAGGGAAAAGTCATTCTACAGCCCCCCCATCCTGCTTTTCTAGCGAAAGGAAATCCATTGACAACACGACTTCGCTCTGCTCATCCTTATCCTTATGAATTAAAAGGGGCGGATTTCACTTTAGTAGAGAGGTCTCTTTAATGGAAGTGAACTCGAAGGAGAGTTAGACTCCGTTTCAAAAGAAAGGGGATTCTCACATAATGACGATCAAGTACCAGTTGAGGAATAAAGATAAGAATAAATCAGACCGGCCTGCAGGCAAGTCATTGTAATTGCCTTAGCATTTTTCAGACTATGCGAAGAATAAACCACCCTTTCAAGTGGAGTATCGGCTCAAACCCTATATAGATAGTCAAATTGATATGGTGACCACTTCCCAATGTCTTACACGACGCGGACTAAATTCATAAAGGCCAAGGGAAATAATTATCCATGGCACTAGATAGAACCAGCTCAGTAGAATGGTCTTTTTTCACCTCTACTAATGCAAGTGGGGAGAAAAGAAGGAATGGGATTTCGCACCCCAAGAGCGTTAAGGTGGCAAAGCGCACCAATTGCAGTACAATAATAGAGTTGTTGTTATTCCGGGGCGCTCTCCAAAGAGCTCGATGGAGCCCCTTTCTTTTCCCGTAGTGATGTGCCACTCGGCTCACACAAACTCTCCAGAACGATTCAAAAAATATGGTATATGGATTTCGTAGTCTACCAGGCTGGCTTTGGTCGTATAGAAAGAAAGATATTATGGCCTTTGTGATACAAAGCGCAGTAAATTTCCGAATAAGGGATCTTCATTTATGCTCGCGAGTTCGACTTCTAGGAGTTATAGTCCCTAAGTAGCAAGAACAAGGTTTAGATGTAGGATTGTTCTTACAAGGAATGAACGTTCCAAGAGAGCGAAACCAACCGGGGGAAGGAAAGGCAATGAATAATGAATAGGAAAGCAAATACGATTTAGGACAAATTCTTGGGGTTCCAGTGAGTGGCCTAAAGGAATTACCGGTCTTAGGAAGAGTGGAAGAATACGGCCGAAGAAAGGCAACTGGGATTGATGCCACAGAATCCACAGTGATTGACTCAGCTGCACATTCATCTCTAGAGGGGCTTGTTCTAGAATACCTGCAAGTGAATCAGATCTGGGCGTACTCATCTTTAGAGATCCTGCGGGTTAATACGACTTCCACCTCGGACTAGATTCACTAGATTGACTCTCTTGATAAGCAATCTAGTTACCGGGGTAGTGAGACCAATAGGGAAACATAAGAGGGAGTATGTGAAAGATCCATTTACCCAGACGGTGTGCGACAAATGAGTTGTCGGGCATTGGAGAAAGGGCTTGAGTGGGGAATGCGATCAAGAACAAAACAAAGACGTGGCCATAGTAGCTTTCTCACTCAGACTCTTCAAAGCAACCAACGGGTGATTATCCGATCGGGGAAGAAGTTTCGTTTTTACGGGTTAGCTGAAAAGACAAGAGAGTAGCGACTTACACCGAAAATGTTCTAAGTTGGGTTGCGTAGATGACCGTAGAAACTATGCGAGCGGGGGATACTTTTCATCGTTCAAGACGAAATAAAGAAGTCCTCGCTGGGAAATAAAGAGAAATAAGCTGATAGCCTTTGATCTACTGGTCTTGTCTTGCTAAGAAAGTGAAGGAAGTTTTGAAGGTATGTTCAAAGCTCTGCGGCACTTCGACTGAAGTTAAGATCTATTATTATATAGAATATAGAAAAAATAATAAAAAAGGAAGACTCTATTAATGAGGTTTAAGCGAGATTTTGTCTAGATCGTCGGAGTCGGAGAAAGCAAGGTGCTAGAGGATAGTTAGAAACTCAGAATAAATGATCTTCTAACGGAAGAGGATTCCCCGGTATCAGACTCTACTAGAACATCATCCGATGAAGCTACATCGGTTACCAAAGCATCTTCTGACTGAGCAGCAGAAAGTGATTCGAAAACAGAACCCGATTCCGTGGCAACATCCGATGGAGTCCATTTTTTGCCTTGGCCGACTTTCATTCAAATGGTGAGTCCAGCCATTCTTCTAGCAGAAGCACACCTTATAGAAATAGAAAGGATAAAAGTCCTAAAGGAAAGACCCATACCGTCTTCCTCTGATCAAAAGGGAGCCCTTTATTGAACTTCAACCGTGGGAACACACTCTTACTCGAAAGAAGGAAAGTCAATACAGGTGCCGCTTCTTTAATCGTAAAGTGCTTCCCTTGATCGGGTTGACGAGCTTACCCTGGGTTATACTAGAATAGCCAGACTGGCGAACTAAAGAAGAGTCAGAATAAGCCAAGAAGGGGAAATGAAACCTCTGATAGTAATGGATATTAAGCGATAGCAGAAGATTGGGAGAACACATTCGGATCCCGTGATAGCAGACACCTTCTTTCACCAGAAGATGCAGCGGCATAAATCGTCAAGGGTGCTTCCTCGATACTAAAATCAGACGATGAGGGGGCACCGAATCCAGATTTTCATTCAAAATCCCGGGGTTCAGTTCAACTGAAATCTACCCCAAGCTGTGGTAATTTATCTAATAGATTACCGATTTGGAACATCGTATGACTAGGAGACATCATACTATCCAATAAAAGCAGGTAATTAAGCAGCAAGCCTTATTATCTAATTATATCTTTCTTTATCGGCAAACTCAAAAGGAATGAGTCCCATGCCGCTTCCCATTTGAAAAGGGAAAAACCTTCAATACGAAGAAAGCCTTTCGCTCTTCGTCTTTCCCAGTAGTTTCTGAAAGTGGATTTCTCTCCTCCTTCGGTTCGTCTAGACCGATCGTTCTCTTCAGTCGACCTTTCTTATTCGCCAACTTTCCACTAAAAAATGTCTTGTACTAGAGCGGAATACACCTTTCAAAATCAGGATCAAGTTTTTGATTTTCTTTCTCGGCCTTCTCCCTATTCCCGGGTCTCCCGCAATACCAACTGGTCCGGCAAGACTAAGACATCGTCTTGGTAGCTACCACCAAACCAATAGAAAAAGGGTGAGCTCTTTTTCGTGGATTAGCATCTCGAGGTTCTTTGATGGGCAAAAAGACTAAGATTTGATTGCGAGGCATAAGCCTCTATTCTAAGCCCAGACTCTACAGAAAGGAATGAAAGTTAGGTACGGAAGGGGGACGAGCAAAGCTTTGAAATGAGCACGGGAAGCTTCCTTATTATTGAAACAATAGCTCTTTGTCCTCCCCGGTGAAAGACTGATCCCCAAGTGGGCATTCTGCCTACTTTACTTACTATTCTCTCTGATCTTTAGGCCTCTTCTCGCGCCCTAGCACTCTTTCCTGTGCTCGCTAACTTTTTAATCCGTGATAATTGAGTAAACTCTTTCAGGTGCTATCTACGAAGACCAAAAGCTGCGGATATCTTTAGAAGGAAAGCATCCGATCGGGAATGGTTCCTTCCCTGGTGGGGTATTGACATCTGGAAAGTCTATTATCTTTCTTTTTACTTAAAAACAATCCAATGAATCAAATACTCCCTTGTCTTACTAATAATAAGAAAGGGGGTGAGATAGAATTCCTGACTATCGGTTCTGGTGCGAGTGGGTCATCGGGTAAAACATCTCTGGGATAGGCAAAAGAGAAAAGTGGCTTGGTTCGGTCCCGGAATGGAAAGCGTATATCGATAGGAGAGAACCCTCTCTCAACTTTAAGTAACTATATATCTATTTTCCTCACTTCCATTCATTTCCGTAACTGCAGCAGGGTAGGATGATTGATCCGATGGGATAGGTGGTGCCGGGTGTCCCTCTCGTTCAGTGATCCCCGGAGCGGGGCGTGGTCAAGGGATTCGGGGGTAGAGGAGGTCGGGCATCCACTCCAAACTTGGTGGGCACGTAACATGGTTCCGGGTGTCCATTCCTTTATGACTTCCCCGGGCAATCCGTCAGAGATAGGGGGAATTCAACCATCGCGTCAACGATGGGCAACATACATAAGGAAGTCCGGTTCGGTTCCAGCTTTCCAGCAACTCCTTTTGTTTGGAAATAGCCATGGACACATTGGAGTCTACCTTTTCTATCCCCAGTGGAGTCGCCACTGTGCTGTGGGCACCCACACTTTCATCTTGCCGGACTTGAAAAGCAGGAGAAGCGGACGGCTGAGATGGTGGATTATTTCCCTCTCACTCCTTTCTTTTGGATTTCTCACTGTCATCGCGATGAATGGGATGAAGGAAGGCCAGCCTGCCCAACAAGTAGACCGAAATAACTAGCTTCTAGTCCAACTAGCTTGAGCTCCAGCCCAAGCCTCAAAATCGAAGCAAAGGAGAGCCTTCTCCCATGCGATGAGATTCATTCTGTCTCTCCCTCCACTCCAACACCAGACCATGGACATCTCGTCCGAATTCCTTCAATCCTACCAGCCATTCCTTTCGGGACCCCGAACAAGGAGGGAATAAAGGCAGGGAAGAGTGGATTTCATTAAAAACAAGACCTTACCAGCTTGACCTAACCTAATAGGGCGGGCACCTTTTCAACCCGAAAGCTTCTTTGGTATGATATTGATACACCCAATTCATGAATAAAGTCCTCATACATTATAGCTACCCTCTCATCAGAGATGACAACATCATCACCTAAAACTGCATAAGATGTAAACTTTTCGCCTGGGTAAATCTGTTCCGCTGCATACCATACAACAAGATGGTGAGAAAGCGCGAACAAAGGCCAAGAGGCATAATATCCAAGAGGTTGCCCCGCGGCAAACACCAACTCTCTATACCTGTTCCGTAATTTGGAACAAAAGGGTATCTGAAAGATTGGCGATGCGAGTGCATCGGCAATTGCACCTTGAGCAAGGGCCTCTCCAAAGAGTAGCCTAATTATCTCAACCATTAAACTCACTGGCCACCTATCTGTGGCAGATGAGAGGTCAAATGAATAGAACACGCTTCGACCAACTAAGTAATCCAGGAGCTTTGTTTGATTAAAAGTCCCATCCATAGGAAGTAGGCTCAATAATTTAGCAGCCCACTCATGGATAGGATATAGAAGTCTTTGATTAACATAGTTCCCTATGGCGAATATTCTCCTTTTTGCCGGCTCCTTCTAAAGTAAAGCCTAATCTGCCCGTTGCAGGCGCATACCCTTGCGGGTCTGGCCGCTCTGGAGCAAGAGGTGTGGAAGGATCCATCAATGAATCAGACTCTATAAGGCAATATTCTGAAATTTCAGGATTATTGCTATCTAAAGCGAATCTGGTCCAAGTGGGCCAAAGAACTCCAAGATGATTGAGATCGCCAGTTAATTCATGGTGAAGTCCTCCATCAGAGAAGAAGGACCTCAATCGATAGAAACCAGCGAATTCAAAAGGGTAAGATACAAATGAAGAACGGAGTTTCCGAACTCGTTCCCATCCTAAAAGGGGCGCTAAATAACGCCTTGTATCTTCAAAAGTAGGTAACGCCTTCCACGTAGGCTCCCAAGTCATCCCTTGGTTAAGGGGAATCGTCGAGATATCAGGAATATACCTAGTCAATAACTCTACCATCTTCGATGAGAAGATAGAGATAAAGAATAAAGCGGTATCAAACCTCGATATTGTCGTGATACTTTCAAAAGTCTTCTTACTAACTTTCTTGGCCAATACTATAATTTTGGCCAAAGAAAAGAAAGAAAGATATAGTTGAATAAGAGCATCAGCTTTCGCGTCTCTTCTATACATCATTTTACGATGAAAAGACGGGATAATACGAGGATATCCTGATCTTGTTAAAGAAACCTGAACAGGTAGTAACTCGTGAGGGGCTTTATCTCCCCCATAAGCCTTCTGAAGGCTACTTGCGCATTGTTTTAAATAAAGCGCAGCAAATAACCATCCAGACTTCTTACCGAGCTGACATACCTGTTTACCAAACAGATGGGCAGCAACACAATTTTCCTTGGTTAGACCATCGGAGGTAACTAAAATCACCTTTTGCAAGAATGATTTCTTTACCTGAAAATCTTATCAGATTCTCTGCCATCGTAAAACTGGGATTCTAAAAGTGGCGTTAAACAGACTTCGCATGTATTTCTGTTTATCCCCCGATTATTATCTCAGGCATACAAGAGGCAACCAGGTTAGAGTGGATTATCATAAATTCCACCACTAACATTTTTCAGTCGCATCCGGACTCATAGAGTAGCCTTTGATCCGCGATGGGTTCAATCGCATACTCTTGGAGTCATGTCCAAGACCACTTTCAAAATTCACATTAACCACACCGTGATTACTTCATTTTAAAATCACAGGAGGACATTCTACGAACTCACCGAATCTCTCCCATACTTGTTGGAAGAGAGGGGGAGCACCTCAGGACCTTACTCTGAGGAACCATAAAAGGATTAACCAATCCTGATATGGGTTAGGTTCTTCTTAGTATATAACTAAGTTTTCATTTTAACGAACTTAGAAACCACTAAGAGTGCCTAATGGACTCACAGATCTGACGATCAGGGAGCGAGTTGGGATGTGCCCAGCTCCGCCAGGGAGATTACTCTCCCATGACGCCACCCGAAAGCTTCTTGCTTAATTTTTCTTTAACTGAATTCCAAAGTGCATCTCTTCATCTTCCCAGCATACCCAACGAAAGAGAATTGGCTATTGAACAGCCAAAGTTATGGAGGAAAAGGCCATGGGGATGGAAGATGAAGGAAGAACACCTTACTTGTTTCAAAAGACGGAAACAGAGAGTGAAGGTAGGGCAGTAACGTTTTCGAATACTGACGGTAACAACCTGCATTCTTCTACTCTTATTTGCATGGATTGGTTTAGACCAAGAGCCAAGGCTGCCGCTAAACTTGCCAGCGCATCGGCATAATGATTCTGTAACCGTGGAACATGCTCGACATTTACTTCGAGGAATTTACTTAGGAGCCTGCGTGCCTTGAAGACATTAAGGCTCGAGAGACCTCTTTCTTAATAGTGTAGATCCCTTTCAGTTGATTAACGATCAGTTGAGAATCGCCATACCATACACCGTAAGAGGAAGAGGATCAATCTTCATCTCCAAAGCTATACCCAATCCTATGATTAGGGCTTACTATTCAGCAGCGTTGTTTGAAGCTGCTGAAGTCAGTGTGAACCATTGACCTTTCTGGGGTCATGAAGACAATCCCTGCCCCCGCTCCTGGATGAACCATCGAAGTACATCTCCCATGGGAACTGAACTTTAAATATAAAACTTCTTCATCAGGTAGATCATCTGACAAAGGAGTGTCATCTGAGGCTGGATGAGCTGCCAAGAAATCAGCCAACGCTTGTCCTTTGCCTTACAACATTAGGAAAACATCATGGACCATTTGGATAATCCAAAACTTCTTGGTACTTATCCTTTAAGAATAAGAATAAGAAAGGCTCGAGAGCAAATACTTGAGCGGATCTGCTTTCGATATGAGCCGAACGGGATGTTCCAGGAGATAGTGTCTGAGCTTTTGTACTGCAAACACAAATGCCAGGTATATCTTTTCCATGTTTTAGTAATTTGACTCTGCGCCCACCAGGGTACAACTTAGATAGTAAAGAGCAACTTCCTTTCCTTCATCATTTTGTTGTGCAAGAAGAGCTCCTAGCGAACCAGGGCGAGCTGCTGTGTAAAGGATCAGAGGATGTCCTTTGACTAGAGGTCTCTCGAGCCTTGATGTCTTCAAAAGCGTTCTGACATACTTGATCCCATTCGAAGGGTAGTCCTGTACCCTATTAGAGAAGGGCCGGCATCGTCCAGATCGATTCGAAAGAAATCGTCGGATATATGCAAGGGTTGAAACCCTGGCCTTACCCAGTGTCCCCCAACTTTTTATCAGTCTTTAGGGCTCAAAGTTCGCGAAAGGCCAAGCTTGAGAAGGGAGAAGTCCAGGTTAGCCTTAACACATCCAAATCTTCCGAAGTCAATGCGGTAGCAGCCACTGTCCCGACCTTTTCTGTCACTAAACCCACCCCCGTGGTTTCCCAACAAAGTCTCCCTCCTGCTACTCGGCAGCCAGCTGTTTCATCACCTGGGCGACCTATAAGGCCTCCTAGGAATTTGACGCCATTGGGATAACCTTGCAAACAGGGTTTCAAAGTGTTGGTCGAAAGGGGGTTATTAATAACACTGTTAGCACCCAGACCACCACCAAATCCTCTTACCAAGTTTTATAACCCTAACGCTCATTGTGAATTCCATCAAGGTCCGGGCCATAAAACGGATCGGTGCTTTTCTCTCACTCCTTCGAGAAAAGGAAGGCGGGTATGGGCACTCAAGTCAGAAGCTAACTTGCGAAGGATATTCATGATTCTCGTTTTAAAGATAGATATTCACGAGTTGTGTTGTATTTTGGATCGCTATTCCCTGCTCCGCATTTCCTTTTGAAGGGGCCAATAGTGATCTCCTAAGTTGGTGGCTACTTCTCCCACTCGTCAAGGCAATCGTTTCGCTTCGCTGTCATTCAGGTGCCTACTCCGGTATGCGTCTGTAGTCTACGCCTGATCACACTGGGGCTGGGATTCCATTGAGCCCAGAGGAGAGGACTCGATCGATGTCGCAGTCCCCGATGACGATACCGGCAGGGCGAGAGCCACTCGTTTACCGCGCACCTTTAATATGATGAGAAGAGGGGCTATATGGGACATCTATCTACGGGGGCCTGCACTTTATTATAGGGAAAGCGGGGTGAAAGCTCTAAGCCCGCATCTTCAGCTTCTATTGGAGGGGCAGCGGATCCAATCCATTCGAAGGGCATTGCTTTCGGTGCAATCCATATCTCTTCCCTTGCTTTGCCTGCCTGCTGCTCTGAACTTCGCTACCTTACTATAGTTTTTTAAAGTTGAGTTCCATTTGACTTTCAAAAAAGCTACGGGAAAGGCTTTTTCTATCGTTTTTCCCAGGACGTAATCACCTATGAGATGGCTTTCACAGGGCTTCTTGCTACAGAGAGATTGCCGTAGACAGCTTATTAAGGGAATGCAAGGGCTAGTGGTGACAGAGCATATCCCGAATAAGCGACTGGTCTCACATGGCCTAAAGAAGTTCTCTTCCGATCTTGCCCAATATTGGAAGTCGATGAAACCCCGTGTTTTGGCATAGATATAATATCAGCTGCTTTAGCTTGAGACTTGGAAGTCTCGGAAAGAGGGGGACTCTTGACTTGAAAGTAAGGTTTCTCTACTCGTTTGAAGCAAGAGCAAGCCAGACAAAGAAGACATCGGAACTGCTAGTTCCAATTCCCTGCTACGCATAGAGAATTCTTTCTCAACAAAGAGATCTGAGGAAGAAGTCCCCGGATGCCTGTCAAAAGAACAAAGAAAACCAGAGAAAGAAGAACGAGGAAGCTCCTGATTCAACTAGAAAGTCTCGGGGAAGCCCTTCGCATCGCTCGTCCCACTAGAGGGGAGATGTACTCTAAAGCTGGTAATTAGACTCATCCAAAGGAGCTCCTATTGCCCAGTTTGGCGTAAGAATACTCTTTCTGAAGAAAGTGATTCGGAGTAGGGCTACACTGAACGTTCACTCGAATCAATCTAAAGAAGCAACAGGAGAAGTGGAATATAAAGAACAAGGGCAGGAGTGGCTAGGCCCGAAACGAATGATGAGCTAACTGGCTGAAACCTTCCCACTAATCCATATGAGAAGTGCGCCTAAGAGGAGCCCCGCTTGAACCCCTTTTTGTTTTGCTGCTGAAAGCTCCCGATCACTCGAGGGACAAGAAGAAAGGTTATGAAATGCATTTTAAGGTAAGGTATTGGTCGACTTCAGGGTTCTGGCCCACGGATTGCGCCTATAACAAGTTCTCCAATGAGTTGATTTGCTCACGAGAAATCCTTCTATTCTCAGTTTCGGGGTGAAAGCCTATTACTAGACAGAAGAGGAGGTTTCTACCCCAAAAACGTTTTAGTGCCCGTCTGCTTTCTGCCTGAAGCTTTCAAGCAGAGGATGCCCACTAAACTGAAACTAATCCCGTGATAAGAGGGGAGACGTCTCTCTTGATTTACCCCCGCTAGACTCGATGTATTGATCCAGAGATATCGAAATTGCTCAGTGAGGGAGTAGCATGCCGATGATGCCCTGAGACCAAAGACGGTCCACTTCTGATTCTCCAGAACTGCCAGCAAGTACTTTTTCTAATTCTTTGCCCTCGAATATTCCATGTACGCCTTAGCAGCTCCTTCTCTTCATAAACCATTGACCCCACGGAATTGAGCTACCTACACTAAATGAATCCCGGGCAAGGAAAGCCCCATCTCCTATTAAAAGAAAAAAAGTACCAATTCAATTACCGTGTTGAACATGGAACTCTTCTCTGACCCATCCCGTCGCATCTTAGGCTTAGGCCAATATTACAACCATATTTTCTCGACCAAGCGGTCTGATCTCGGTAAAAATGTCCATACCTCAGAAAGAACCTTCTCCTTAAGCGAACCATTCAGAAAGAACCCCTGGTCTCTTGAAAGAGAAAGATAGAGATCTGCTACGTTGCGGCGCCTGAAGCTCACGACTGACTATCTTGAATCGTACCATCGAGAGTCTTTTTGCCAAAACACCGTAAGAAAAATGGAGCTAGAAAAGCTATAGGCTATAGTAAGGATCACAACCGAAGTCCTCTATTAGTAGTCGAGTTAGTTTACCTCTTGGCTCAATGTTGAGGTATTGATCGACTGAGCGGAAGGGTTCTTGCCCGCGAATTGCCATCTATAAAAGGAATTGTGGAGATTCGAATTATTCCTACTATTTATACAGGAAGACCGAAAAAGAGCTACACCTTCAAAACTGTGCCCAGGGTACCAAACCCCCTGAGCCGCTAGCTGACTTGAACGGGAAGTAGCTCCTTAGCCCCCTTCCCTTCATGCTAAATCCAATCCAAGCTCAACAAAGCCATCCATCTGAGAAGCGGAGAAAGGAGCCATCTCAGAGAGAAGAAGAAAGCAAGGCCCGTAGCTCACGATCCAGCCAAGTAAGAAATCTCAGTAGTTGTTGCTCGGGAAGTGGTTCATTTTCCTAGAAAGCCTTTTCTACGAAATCGATTGGATAACTTTCCAATAGGCCGGGGATAGGGGGTTGAACCCGCCTTAGAGACCCTTTTTCTTTACATCAATTCCCGTTTTGTATAGGTACACGAAATTCAATATCGATTCGTTGGCTAAGTTCTAAGCACAGTTTTCCATTTTTTTTTCAGGTAAAGGGAAATTAAAAGAAATGCTCCTACCCTTCGAAGGCGAAGGAAGAGTTCCCTTTCAACGTGGAAAGAGCTTTCCACACGCGCACATAAGAAGAAGAGGTTTGCTCTTGCACATTAAGTAATTCGACTTTTCTTTTAGTTGTTGCTCCACTTCACCCTCCAAAAAGGCATTCCTCAGATATGTTCATATGGCATGCGCTGAAGGGAGATCAATGGTGTTGGCAAGAATCTCTTCGGAAAGGGGCCACGACACCCAGGAACCACCCGACCCAATATCATCTCCACTTTTCCGTCTTGGGAAAGCACAATACAAAAGAAAGTAAAAAAGATAAGGGCATGAGCATTGGACTAACAAGGGACTAATTCACCTATACACATAGGTCCTGTCTGCGATTGGACCGAGAATGCACGAGTCGTAACTATCTCCTTGTAGCAGCTATGAGCTTTGGTTTACGCTAGAGCTTGTTGCCTTAGATCTCTTTCTTTTTCCGTTCCTGCGCTAGACGAGACTGAGGGTTTTGTTTTCCCACTTTGAAATCTAACCTCTTTGTCAACAGGAAAAAATCTTTGGCTGGATACGCAAAAGGAAAGTTTTGAGCTTAGAATTGAAAATGGGAATAAAAAGTTAGGGATTTTTTATAGAAGTTTCCCTCGGCTACTGAGATGCCGTAAACCGGACCAGATGAATCCTCTAAGACTGAGAGTAATAGGAATTCAATCCAACCAGAAACTGCCGCTGGAGATCTTTCTATTCATGAGACACGAAATGTTTAGGCCTGCTAACTGACCGTACCACACACCAGTGTCCCTTCTTTTTCGTTCACTAAGGTCGAGCAAGAGAAAGAGCGTAAGACCAATGAAGTCAGTGGTCTTCGCCAAGCGATCGAAGAGGGCCGAAAAAAGAGATATCGGATACTTACTTCTTATTGATCATTCCAGTGAATCAACCCAGACATCTTTCTGAACCTTTATGCGGAATGGGCGAAGTTCTTCTCTGCCGATTTTCTTTGTTGCATCTTCCCATGGATTTCACTTCACTCTGAGCGAAAGGAGAGACCTAACCAAGACTACGCGGGCTCATTCTCCTCAGGATCACGGGTTTGACATTCTATTTTTAGCTAGGAGCCTCTCTTGTCCTCCGATCAGCTAAAAAGAAGGCTTGGACTTTTCTTTTTGCCACATACGTGGGTGCGGTACTACTAGGCAAGGGAAGGAGCTCTCTTCATTCGACGTTTTACTCAGAAGAATCTGGTAAGGAAGATAGAGGGCCTTCTCTTTGGACGGGTCTTCCTTTTCATTGAAGATAAAGGAATCTAAAAATCAAGTAAGTGGGTTTTCCATCATCCGTTTCGCTCTAGACATTAAGGCGGCTGAAAGGAGACCTATCGAACTACAGCTAATGGTTGATTTACTTGTGTCCTTTGAAAACGTCCAATGCCTGTTCATCGATCCAAATGAATGCATACTTTCTTTCCGAGAACAAGGGAATTCTATTTATATTCTCTTTAAGATCGATCATTTATGCGAGCTTTTGCTGATCCAGCTGCTGATGACCAAAGAAAGGAGCGCTAAGCAAGCGGTCCATACCAGTAGGCGCTCAATCAATAGGCTCACCGACAAGCGAATGGATGAAATTCCACATTAGGTTCGAATCCTGTCCTCGCCTAATTACTTGAGATACTATATATTCTTATTCACCCTCATTCATCATGCAAGGCAGAGTTTCTCGTCTACCCTGCGATAGGTGGCCTTGGGATAGGGGGTTCGTTCCTCTTTGTTCGATTCCTAGCCACCAAGCATCTTTCGTGAGTTTTTTGTTGAAAAGGGTCATTCTGTTTTGCATCTTCTGCCCCTTGCCTCTACCTTGCCTTGTTCTGTCTCCTGTGAACCTTATACTCTATCGGTTTTCCTCATTGAATGCTCCGAAACCTCCGTATAGCTCTCTGGACATAGAAGCTAGGTATCTAAAGGCCTAGGTTCTTGTTTGAAAGGTCCGGTCCTTAACACCGCAAAAGAATGAGAATGTACCCTCGTTACTCAGACCTGTCTGGCTCAATGTCCTGTCTGCGTGAAAAGACACTGGCTCTTATAATGGGCAGGCTGTCTGTTTCGATCGAGAGGAACGTAGTTTTGAAAGGATAGCTGGAACGAAGGCCAGATGTCTATGCAAGCCAGCTTGCAGACAACAGGAAGTGGTCCCTAGACAGTCAAAGAAGTAAACTTCCCCCTCCTCCGTGTACCTTGTCTTATTACTCTACCCTTTAGGACTTGTGGGTAGGCTCCTGACCGGGTCCATATCTCGTAGGCTGGGTTAGAGTCTACGCCTCTATGAATGTTTTTGGAATGAGTCTCTGTCTACATCACTCCCCCTTCTTGCTATCTACTTTCTCCTCATCTGTCTACTTTTGGCCTTGAAAGCAGGGATGCCTTGCTTTTTTCTTCCTAACGAGCATGCTAGCCAGGTTCTCTTTCAAAGCAGCGAAATAGCTCTAGAAAATAAACCGTTTGTCAACAAGACAAAGGACCGAGAAAGAATCAAGAACCATAGGCGGTACTTGGGTAGGGACGATGTTCCCGAACCCTTCCATCCTGAGAATCCTGAACTGCTCGAGCCTCTCCTGCTAGATCGTTTTGAAGCCCGGTTTAGCTTTCTCTGTCGTCAGATAGAAGGAGAGTGAAGTCTGATCCAGCAGCTCTGGGAGAAAGAAAAGAAAGGTTCGGAATCTTTTCCTTGAAGAAAATTGTTGAAGCTAGCTCTCAGTGTAAGCGCAATTGGATGAGTCAGTGACTTCGTTCAGTTCATTGGTATTTCACCCTGTTCGCAACAGGAGGGTGACGAGGGAGGATCCTAATTGGGTCCGTTTTGGACTACTATGGAAGATCTTCGACCTTGTCGGTCTTAGAACTCCGGAGTTTCAGGTACCTATCCAGGCTCCTAGGGAAGCGGATCTTTGAGTTGAAGAAGCCTTCTTACTACAGCTACCTGTTAATTCAGGTAAAAAAGTCATCAAGGAGTTACGAACTCGGACATTAACGTATAATAGGCGCTAAGGCAAGCTAGCTCTTTTAACCAGGGGATGTTGAAAAATAAGCCCGGCCAGCCAAGCAAGGGGAAACCAAGGCATTATCCGAGCTAGGTCATCATTCTATATAGTTCTAGTTTTTTTGTACGATCGTCAAGAAGGCGATAAGGGAATGCAGCTATTTCTGAGGGTGAGGGAAAGATTGTAGCAAGCCTACGTTCAGGCAGGAGGCGATCGGAGACTCTTTCTGAGTTCTGAGGAAGGAATCCCGGGTGAAGAGGAGAGAAAGCTTTTTTATCCAATTCTTTTGATAACTAAGAAAGCTAAGCGACAAAGAGAAGAAAGATCTGCTGAAGTCGATGGCACGCAAAACAGAAGAGAAGGAGTAGAGCTTAAAGCATCCTTTATCCTATGGTTGCATCTAAGAGAGCAGTAAAGAAGGAAGGTGCGAAGCGATTCTTCTAAGCGAGTGACTCTCGTGTGAGGGACACGAAGGCTATAAGACCAAGGTGCCTAGCGCTATCCTTAAACCTCCTTCTATAAGCCTTTAAGGACGAGCCCCTTTGAAGGAATTAGCTAACTATTACAATAAACGATTTAACGATTACCCGATCTAGGAGGGGACTTCTCTCTATCACTCC
Source organism: Durio zibethinus (assembly GCF_047325235.1). NCBI lineage: Eukaryota > Viridiplantae > Streptophyta > Magnoliopsida > Malvales > Malvaceae > Durio > Durio zibethinus. Next base: position 668,028 of record NW_028322653.1, read on the forward strand.
TTTTGAGGAAAGACCGTGATTTTGGGCATCAAGGACTTTATCCTTCATATAAGGACATTGACATCGTGCAACTTTATAAAACACCGGTATTTTTGTCCTACATGCCTTTTTCCTTCTACGAGGATCGAAAAAAAAAGACTCTTTTGAGGATCAAGATCGTTCATTTGGGCAAGGTCAGACGACCTAGATGTGGAAGGGAAATCACAAGCCACTAAAGGGTAAAAGGGTATGGATTCTGAAATCGAACTGCTTCGACTGTTACTGTCCTATAGTCCCGCTGGAGGCATGCCAACAATTCTTCGTGAAGAACTACTCGCTTAGAGTTCGGTGCTGTGAGGAAAGCTATGGTCATATGATCTACGGCCCAATTTTCACCAGCTTCAGGGCGGCCTCTTTCAGCATTCTCTTGAAACTTGTTGATTCCTTAGCGGGCTCAAACTGATTTTCTTCAACAATCTTCCTTGCCCGGTTGAATGGAAATTGGCCTTATGATCCTATTGGTTCTGGGACGGACCGTCCTTCCCGACGAAAGGAGGCTACAATGGATCTCCATGCGATGCGGGAAGGAAGAAGGATTTCAATTTCATTCTATGAAGAAATTCGCAATAGTTAACCGAATCAAAGCAGTAGCCAAGAACAAAGGAGCAAGCTAAGCAAGGAAAGCAAAAAAGAAATTTCACGAACAACGCGAAGGAGAACTGATCGATCCGGCGATACCGCGAACAGCAAGCAGCCAATTGAGACGAGCGCAAACAAAGCGCTTCTAATGCCCTTAACAATTGAGTTGAGCTTAGCTCCGTTACCTAGCCTTGGATCAGCGGATTCCGCTTCGGATGACTCTTTATATCATCTTCTTCAGGGCCCAACTCCTCTCCAATTCTGAGATGAAATAGCTCCAATTCTACTTCTGAAATAGCGTCTGATACAACAGATTCTCCGGTTGCGTCTGATACTTTTGTCTTTCTGCGTACCTTTCTTTTCTTTGGCTTATTGGGGTTTGGAATTGAGACCACACCCTAGTCTGGGGGCTTACCGATGCCTTTCTTTCGTTTCGGAGCGGAAACCGAGCCTTCTCGTCTATCGGGCGCATCTCCTCCATCTATGTTATTATGAGACTTCCTTTTCCACGTCCTCGTTAGAACTAAACCCTGTTTCCGAGCCGCCAAAGTCCTCTATTCAAACTCAGCTCTAGTCTAAGTAGCTCTAGCCCTAGATTCAGCTGAGGCTAATCCTGAAGCTCATTTATTTTTCTGCGTATGCTATTGCTTGATAACTGGATGATCTGTTGGTAACAAATGCCCTTCTTTATCTTATGAAATAGAGTACTCTTCTAAGAGGCACTAAAGCCTTTCACACCGACCTTGGTTTCTAGACCTGGAACAGCCTCAGCCCTCTTTATCTTTAACGGCTTGTTCCCTTACCTTTGCTTCTTTAGCTTTGTGCTTCTTTCCAGAACCGTGCTTTGCTTTATAGCTTTTAAACAAGCTAGAGCTAAAATAGCTTTCGTTCTACCGGATCAACAAGGTTTCGCTTCCTAGGCAGGCCTTTTCTTTTCTATTGACTCATTCCCTACCCGAGCAAACCCTTTATAGCGCTTTTCCTTCATTCGCTGTTTTATAGCGCGTGGAGAGAGCAGAAGAGAGGTAAGCAAGAGTGCGAGCAGTTGCGCGAAGGACGGACTTTGTTACGCGCGGGGAATTGCGGCGGCGCGGGGGAGCGCCCACTTCTCTAGTTACGTGGATCTGGTCCCTAACAAAACTACTTGTGTCTTCAATGTTGTTGTGTGTGGCTTAGTTTTCGAGGGTATGCCTTTTTCCTTTTTGATATTCTTTCTTCATCGAGATTGGGCGAGTGTTCATTTTACCCGGGTTGCTAGCCTGTCTTTTTGGAGCGATATAAGCCTTTTTCTTGAAATCTAGTGGTACACCTCAAATTGGGACCAAAGCCCTGTATTGGGGCTTAAGCGGCCACTCTTTCCACGCCGTGTTTAAAGAGCTATCGTCTCAGATCGGTACTCGCTCTTAATCTAGCGCTCCTCTTTGCTCGAAATGGGGGTAGAGCTGAACCGGAAAGTGACTCTGAACCTGTGAGGAAAGCGCTTTTGTCGATATCAAAATCTCCAAGTAAAATCGCTGGCCCTTCTTTTTTTATGTCGTAGATGAGAGTAGCACCCACGGCCAAGCAAGAACCTTGTACGCGATAAGCCAATTGAGAACTGAATAGTAGCTTCGATCCACCCATAAGCTTTTGAAGGAGATGCAGGGCCACCATTAGTATTAGTCTTACACCATCGATTGGACTTGACTGGAGGGGCAATAGGCGATGATAAGCAGTGTTTTGTCTGACCTTCGTAACTTGTTTTAAGAACCACCGGGGCGAAACATGTAGCTTTCTATCTTGTCTAAAGTCTCAGTCCTTGGTCGCTAAGAAGCAGATTCGAGAACAAGAATTCTCACTTCAAAAACACTTTCCAGCAACTAATGAAATAGGAGAAGCGGGCACATACACATACTTTGGGTTTTGTAGGTTTGGAATTCGCACTAAGGAGACGGCCGAGCGAGATGTCCTTTCGGTTTCTACCGGTTCATGTAACACGAAATGAATCTCACTTCTTAAATCAAAGTACGTTCGCTTGAATGAAAGAGGAATAAAGTCTGTAAAGAGATAGAGGGAACTGAGATTGATTGAAGTAAGGTATTCGTGTACGGGAATCAAAGTGATTAGAACAGAACTGAGCTTGCCGGCCAGTAATGAAGAAGAACGGACTCACAGCCCTCGGCGCTTGAGAGGAATAAGCGGCACCTTGCTTTTTATTTTCTTTTTTAGAAATTGATGAATCTGTGTCTCTTTATCATACGAAATTGAAAGTTCTGGTTTAGTGCTGAAGCAGAACTTAAACACTATCTTCTCCAACCAAAGCCAATCCCAGGGAACAGTGAAGCTTCATAGGGTCATTCTGTCAGTTGCAGCTAACCGATCTTGGCCACTGCCACTGCAGCAGCTCGATGTCAAAAAGGCCTTTCTTCATGAAGACCTCCACAAATAGGTTTTTATGAGTCCCCCATCGGGTTTTCAAGCTCAGGGGGAGGAAATTTAGGCACTTATTGACTTCTACTCAGATAAAGTCATCCGTCCCATCCCGCAGATCTTCTTCTAATCTATTATCGGCTTGATTAGCAGTCCTTGTTGTCGAATCGGCTTCTGAGTCCTCCTTTTTTTTGATGGCATGAAGTTGAATGCCCAAAATCGTCTGCTCATGGGGCACAAAGAAAGAAGGCAAGTCGACGTGAGGCACTATTCCCACAATCTCAACTGGCAATGAGATCAAAAGAAGGCAATCGATCGAAATCCGATTCAATAGCAATTGATCCACACATGCCTGTTCTTCGTCTATGTCAGTTGCTTTATTTGATCTTATTCGTGGAAAGGCTTTCCGTTCTAGCTTTCGATTTCTTCCTGGCTCTTACCCGAGCCTAACAACGCCAGAAATGTCATATATAAGTATAGAGAGAAAGAATTTAAAGTATAAGAGAAAGAATGAATTGACAGTTTCCATTGAGAAGTGCTATCTATAACTAGAAGTAGCTCACCAAGAAAGGAAAAGAGTGAGCCAAGAATACAAGGATTCCATTTCTACTCCTCAAGAAGAGTCAGTGAGAAACTGATAATAGCAAGGTATTAGCTCACGACCCAGTAAATAGAGTACGTAAGTAGCGAACTTCAGGTAGTGGTGAAAGCGAAAGGATAAACAGAAAGCGGTGAAAGTCAGTAGTTTCATAAGTATAAGTAGGAAGAGCGGTATGGGTTCTAGCGTAAGATAGCAGTATGCTTTCTAGCGTAGTAAGTTAGTAGTTCCTGTAACTAGTGAAAGGGAAATAGTGAGGCAAGAAAGATTGGTAGCAGAAGCAGAGTAGGCGAAAGAACCTCTCTAGGGAAGAGCGGACTGATTCAACAGTAGCACACCCGGCTTGAGCGAAGCGAAGGTCCGACTCCATGTATGTGATTGATTGAGACCCGGAAGTGGTGGATTGAGACCTAGATATGGTTGAAGCACAGCCAAAAACGTGAAGACAAAGGGAGTTCAGGATCCGGGGGACTCCATGAGGATCAGTCCGCACCGTAGGACTCAATGGCCTTGCTCACAAAGTTCTGAATCTGCTAGAGCTATCGTGCAGGGGCAGGTAGGACTATCATTCAGGAATGCCTTCTTCCCCAAGGTTCGAGCAGATCTTCCTATCATGAACGAATGTGAGTGACGTTCAGTCTCTTTCTCCGATCGAAAGACTCCCTTTCCAGGTGTTCAAGACGGGGTCTTTGCATTCATAAGTCAGAACGAAGACTTTCCAAAGTGGACTTCAGCCTTAGCGCATCCCGAGTCGGTTTTTTAGCTGAAGTGAAGGAACTCTTCCTTAATAGAGTCCCGAGCCTACTGAATTTCCTTGTGATCTCGCCATCCTCGATCTAACATGCCTGACTCAATCAATAAATAACGTAACCGCAGTATGATTGCCATTGAGAAGTGCTATCCACTTTCCGAAACCTATCTTTAGTTTAGACTCTTTCTCGGCTTGACTCAACCTATCTCTCTTACCGTGCAACAAGCCCTTGCTCGCTTTGAGAAGAGGAATTGGAACTTCGTTGCCAGGACGGATTCTCGTGCTTATTCTTTCCTATTTTTTCTCCTAGGTTAGCCAATTTCTCACAGGTAGGAGTCGAACCTCTTCTCCTTCGGCTTCTAGCTCTTACCTAGCAACGAGAAAGAAATAACATAGATAAGAGAAAGAAGTTCTGCTTGTTCTCTCTTTTATATGATATGAGAGGACTGCTGCCACTTCCTTATTACCATTTAGACAATCGGGTCAGGAGATTCTTATTAGTGGAAAATAGCCCTAGCTAGATTCACTCCCGGTGAAATAGCAGCTACGCCCCAATGTTACGGAACAAGGCTTCGCACCTTGCTTGCAAGAACTGGTACGAATGGCATTGATGCATCGAATGCCCTCTTTGACGGGGTTTGCAAGAAGCCGATTATTCGACCTTCCAATAGTGCCATTTAATTGATGCTATCGAAGAAGAAGGAAGGCAATGAAAAAGGGTCTTTGACTCGCGGGTCAGACTATTTCAAACTATGCTAGCCCGCTCGGGCCTCCCCTGTCACGTATGGGGATCCCCTTCGCTGCATTGCTTCACTTCTTTCATTTACCCTAAAAGGTCGGTCAACTGCTAAATTTCTTGAACGGTCGCTGCCTACATTACTCTGTCTCCCTCTTTTCAAGGAAGTGAGTCTCAGACCTTATGTGGTTCTCGGTCCTTTTTATACAGTTCCTCGCAGGTGCTTTTGTGGCTCTTCACTCCAGCCCTGAAGTATTCTGTGAGCCCAATCTCTTTAACGTGGGCCCCCCGTTATGAGAGTTAAGTAAGTAAAGAAAGCGGTGAAGACTATATCCTTCCACCCACTCGACCGATCGCATCCACTTTATTTAAACTATACTACTATACCATATAGTAAAGCTAAATAATCCAAAGCTTGTTCCCAATAACAACTAGAAAATCCACACTCCACAAGGTTCGAATAGACATCAGACAGATAAGAGGGGTCTAGCACTACCTCTTCCCCAATCACCATCCTCTTCGGGAGACCAGTTGGATGGCAAGTCCGCCCTATCGTATAGAGGTGATACACAGTCTATTTTTCTATTTGAATAGAAAGAAGGCTGGGTCCTGGAGATGCTGGAAGCAGAAGTTTTCTAGTGCGGGAAGACCTGGCTAAGCAAATAAGGTTCACAAGAATGAGAGATGGGGAAGGAAAGTAGAAGGCGGGTTAGGTAACCAAGTCTGACATTCATTCGCTTTCTGTGTAGGTCATAAGAATATGGTACAAAACTGCTCTCTCAGCCGGCATGCCCTATCAGACATCTATTATTCTATGTAATAACATGGTAGAACAGCTAGTGCAGTAGATAGCCGATATCGAAAAGGTGCCGTGAGGGATATTGCCGAGCTTGAGATGGAGGGAGGATGGCAGGCTACCGATCATTGAGCAAAAAACCAAACCCAGAAAAAAGCCAAGCCCTATTTTGACTGCCCTGGAAAAGAGTGTAGTTACCGCCCCTTCTTTGATTTTTCTTCTCGTTACAACCATTGGAACGAATTCTTTCACTGCAGAGTCTGACCCTTTATTGTTTTGCGTTGATCAGCCCAGGTTGTACCTTTTAGGTGCTATTGACCTCTTTTCCTCGTGTGTGGAATGTCTGTATTCGGTTTCTTTTGATTGTTGCCAGGCCTATCAGACAGTAATAAGAACGAGGTCTCTAAACGCGAGGTCGCAGCCTTTCACTTTCAATCCCGGAGAACGCTAATAGAGAGCAGGAAAGTGAATCAGAAGGCTCAAGTGAGTAATTAGAAAAGGGGGCGGGTCTCTTTCATAGTGTTTTCTCGGGTGATGGGGAATCCCGACAGGAGAAAGGGTAGATCGAAATAATAAGAAAGACCACACTACTAGCTTCAAGCTCGAGCACACATAAAGAGGAGATCCCTCGTCTCACCTTTGCTGATCCGAGAGCATGGCTAAAAGATTTGAGGGACTCCCGCTTCTAGCAATAGAAGAGATCCTACCGCCCGAAGAAGGTTGAGGTACTTAGGTACAACAGCTCAGAGGAGAGCATTGACACTTGGGCATAATACTCTATATAACGTTCTATCTCTATATAACATTCTATTACCAGCACGCGACTCTCGAGTATTGTCATTTCGGGAAATCCCATTTTCTTATTTCTATTTTGTTTCTGCTTTCAGGAAGGTGTTAAAAAACTTGCTTGACGGGATTTGACCGGGAGAGGTTTCTTAAGAAAAGGGCTTAGCTTTTTTCGGGCGTGAAGGAAGAAGGCTAGTAAGAAAAGAGTCTGTCTGGGGCAACCCTCGGGTGAGAAGTGAGAGTCGATTTCATCACACAGAGATATTCTCGTATATAGAATCGAAATGGGAGCTGCTATTGCTATGTCATCCGCAGCTGTTAGCTCAAAAGGAGTGAAGTCAACAGAAGGAGAAGCTATTGAATCTTGTTTCAGAAGGGCTACTAGACTGGCTCGATCCCAGACCGGAAATCCTTTATTCCTAGATGGCGAGAAGAAAGGAAAGGTCAAAACTTCTTCCGAACATTTTCCGAATCCGCTGAAAGCGAATGCCTGAGTCATGGGACATTCCAGTCTGAAGAAAGGTTCTTCGGAGCGGGCAAGGCAGGGTCTTTAGCCAATCGAGATCTTTGTCAGTCAAGGCGGAATCCAGTAAAAGTAAAGTCAATCTTTAAAAGTTATTCATTCAAGTGGGGAATCAGAGTTTGGCATAAAGGAATCTCTGTCTGGGGACTTGCCAAAACTGACTTAGGAAGAGAAGAGGATGGGAAATTAAAAAGTATGAAGTATGAAGTATAAGGCCGGTCCCAGTCTCAGTCGAAGTATAGGAGCCGGTGAAGTGATCCGTTATGGGAAAGGAAAGTCTAAAGTAGAGCGTGAAGCTATGCCTCTAAGTCCGCTTGGCGAGTCAGACTGCTATCTTATTTTACGTAATATCGAGTGTTAGAACGGATTCTCCTTTATTAGCTAGTCGAAGATTGGTTCACCCATCCAATGAAGTCTTTTTTTTTTAAGGAAGCCAAGCATTGAATGACTTATGAAGAGAAGACAAATACTATTTTAGTTTAGTGTGCAAGTTCCGATTTCGATATCGATTGCTTGCGAGTGCCTATTCCTTCTCCTTTGACTGCAATTTCTGCTCCTACACCAGCAGCTGCTACTCCAGCTCCGATTCCTATTCCTTGTGCCTTTTGTTTCGGTTATACGAGTGGGGCTTGCTTGCTAACGAGCAGAGGGAAGGGTCTTTGACTCGACCGATACGATAGTACGAAGGATTTACTTTGTCAACGGGAGAGGGTCGAAAAGAGCTTTCCTGTTGTGGCGGTTGCTGTGGCTAATATGCCTGTTCCCGTTGTTTGGTCAAGGCGAGGGGAAAGGGAAGGTGAAGAAAAGTAATGCCAATTTCAAGAGTACGAGTGGTTGATATAGTCTCAGTTTGCTCGCTCGTTGGTTACGAAAAAAATGCAAATACATACGATCGAGAGCGGGGGCAATCGGAGATTGGGAGATGGCTTTCGAGAATTAATACGAATAGGAGGTTCGGGCTAATATTCCTATATTGCTTCCGGAACCATGAATAAACTGACGAATGCTGGCTTGCTTGGCTTTCGAAATAAGGTAAAGGAAGGGCCGGTGTAGATTGCTTCCTTTCCTTGTGGTGCAGTTGCTCTTTCGGCACCCGGCTAGGCCCTGCTTGTAATGAATCTTGGACCACTTCCATTTTGATACATAGTTGGCCCTCGAGCTGGTCCACCTCTTATTTATCTCTGGCGCGAGCGATTCTAGCCGCTGTCTATTTTCTAGCTTTTGAAAGCTGTCCAATCGGTCTGGTTTACAGAGCCCTCATTCTCCCTGTACGGGCTACGGGCTCGCAGGAGCCACTTCGATCGACTCTGCCTACAATAAATAAGCCAACTCTAATAGAGTGCGAGACAAAGAAGAGAAAAGAAAAAGAGGGACAGATGAAGGAGTTCTACTTTGTTTTGATGGTTCAGCTATCTCATCGGGCAAGAATGCTTCCTCCCCATCAACCAAGCTGTAGGGAGAAAACTGGTTGGATCCTCTTTTAGAAGTTCTATAGGCCCATAAGGCAAAGGCTAGCTCCTCGGCCCGGATGGTCTTGAAAGGTTCTACTGAAGATCAAAATCAGAGTCTTATTCGTAGCCTGGACTTGCCCATTACCCTTAGGGTAGTACGGGGAGGATTTGTGATGGGTGATCAGATATCATCTGCGCAGTTCTTTAACTTGTTTATTCCCAAAAGGTGTTCCATTGTCAGACAATATAACTTTAAGAAAGCAAAAATGAGAAATTTCATTTTCCTTGATGAAGTTTGCAACAGACGAGGCAGTGGCTTTCTTCAGTGGTACCGCTTCCACCCATTTCGTGTAGAGCTCTGTTGCAGCGAGTATCCAGACATTTCCCCCAGACGAGGGATCCATACCCCCTTAAAGGGGCGACTCTTTACTAGCCGGGGGTATGTAGGCAGTCTGAAAAAGAAAATAAGGTTCGGTCTAATCAGGGAAAAAGATGAAAAAGTATTCGTATCCTCCGCCTGTGAAAACTCAACCATAGAAAGCCAGGCCTGATAAATAAGAGAGTGTTGAAAGGAATGGGGAATATCTGCTTTGACTTGCCTGACTCGGATAGCTAGGGAAAGAAAGGGAAGCGAGCTCTTGCCTATCGACTTGTTTTCGTGCCGTGCCATAGCCGTAAGTGAGATTCTGCTTAAGTCTTTCTATTCGTTATCTGTATGAGCCAGGTGCATTGCTTTACTAAAAGCCTGTGTGTGATATTGACGTGACAGCCGCATCTCATCGTACGGAGAGGACCCTGCTGAGCAGGGCATCGATCATTTGATAATGGTAAAACAAAGCTAGGTCTGGAGCTCATTCAAAGTTAAATCACTCTCCCCTTCGCCGGCAACTCTTAGCAATACAGTAACAGTAATAGTCATACGCCAAATCGGAATCTTATTGATATTCCAATAGTAAAGATCTCTCCTCTACGCCGCTCTCTCCCGACTGAACTATTGGTGGGAGACCTAACGACTGCTGTTGAGAAGAGGAATTGTTTGATTCGTTCACATCGGATGCTTAGCGGGATAAAGGCTCTTTGAAGGAAGACTCTTAGTAGTAATCCCAGAAGACGATCTGCGGCATTCAACTGAATGAAGATGGCATGAAGACGATTGCTGCTCTCCTTGCTTAGCTTGTGGGAAACTAGCTCTTATAAGAGCAGCCTTTCTCTTATATACGATGCTATGTCCGAGAATCTAAGATCAGACTTGCCTTTATGACTGTCTTGCTCTTGCCTTGTTAATGGACGAGGAAGTGACATGACATATAAAGAATAGGAATCGAATAAGCTGCTGATTGACTGGGATTATTCCCTTCCTGATATGGCACTGCACTGACAAAGAAAGAAGCTAAAGGCTAGGCACCGTGGCCATATCGAACTACCCGCCTAATGAGTTTCCATGATCTCGTGTCGCCAAATTCTCGGATTCGCTTTGCCTTTACTTCAAAATGCTACAATGCATCTCGTCGCGATATCCCACTTCCATATACTTGAGTGGAGTGTTCACGCCCTTTATCAAATTGATATGCTGACGCGTATAAACGCGGAAAGTACGATTCCCAATACACCAACAGGGCTCAACAACAGTGGTTAAAGGCCTAGACCTCTACCGGCACTTTGAAACTCCTATCCATCATCGATCGAAAGCCGGCCGGAATATTGGCCACAGAAAGATACCACCGTTTGACTTTTCTTTCTTAGGGCTCGTTCGCAGCGCACTCCTATTCTCTCAACAAAGCTTCTTTAAAGGGAAGCCCTTTCTATCCCGCTTCCTCAAACACGGAAGACATCCATCCTTTGTTAGCCCTATTAGCCTTTTTAGTTCGATTATTAGTAGGGGCATTAAGTGAGATATCAATTCCCTGTCTTCAAGTGAGATAGAAACCTATTCCCTTTATGACCTAAAACAAGCTAACCTCTGCATTTGGATTCCTATGTTGGGCAAGAGTGAGACTTGTCTATTCCTACTATTTGAAAGAGAAGAGTGACTTAGCTACCAGAGCAGAAGGCCAGAAGGAATCCTTTACTTACCCCTAGGAAAGATCTCTTTACTTAGGACTCTTGAATTGAACGCAGATGTAGTTGGTCGCCCCTGTCTACTGAACTAGTTTCTCTCGTAATGTTTTCACTCTTCGCTCCTGGGATTGTAAGTCCTTCCTTACCCTTTTTTTTTCTCTCTCCTCTGCCAATCTTGAATCAGGAAGACCCGGTGAAGGGGAAATTGATTTAGGATCCCAAGTCCCATCCTCAATAAGGACCAGGCGCAAGGTAAATGCTTGCTTTAGCAAAGATCCAAACTACCATCGATTTAGCTGTTGTCGTTGAAGGGTAAGCCTATTTCTTTCTGGTTCTAAGAACAGTAGTTCTAGCGGTCGACTCCCTTCTTTCAAATTCTTTCTCATTATGTTGAAAGGGTAACGAAGATAAAATACGAGCTTGTTTTATAGCAATAGTAATTAATCGTTGTTGTTTTAAAGTCAATCTATTTACTCGCCTAGATAAGATTTTTCCTTGTTCACTAATAAATCGACTAATTAAACTCATCTTTCTATAATCAATTCGATTCCCCGGGGGCAAACGCCTACGAAAAGATCGCTTGGATTGTTGAGCTTGGATTTCTCCATTCTTTCTTTATTTCTTATTTCAATATATAGAAATGGTTTAATAAATAGATGTAATAATATTAAGAATATCATAATATAGAATAATATATAAATAAAATATGCGTTCTATATCTAACTAATTAGTTACTTAATAGATTATATACCTAAATACCTAATGTCCTATTTTCTCATATTTTCTGGAAGGGTTGACATACGAGCACTTGATTCGATTTATTTCTTTATCTCCCCGTGAATTGTATGTTTGTAACAATAGGAACAGAATTTCTTCAATTCCAATCGACTAGGCGTATTGTGTCGATTTTTTTGAGTAATATACCTGGAAATGCCCGTTGATTCCTTATTAACGCCGTTTCGAACACAACTGGTACATTCCAAAATAATCGTTACTCGGACATCTTTACTCTTGGCCATGAACCCCCTTTGAGTTTTTAATTCACCCAACTCTTCTATTTTCCGATCAAAAGTGAAGAAGAAAGGAATGAAAATAAATAAATAAATAAAAGTTGCTAACTCAAAACCAAATCCTGAAAGATTTCGTTGCAATCAATTGCAATCAATATAGTAAATCAATATAGATTATAGTAATAGTAAATAATAAGAATAAGTAATACAATGATTTCTAACTCGATTTAGAATCACAGTACGGTATTTTCTTTAAGTATCTTGTAGGATACTGTTGTTCCAGCCACATTTCTCTTTTCGCTCTACTAGTAATTTAATTGGAGCTTGAACCCGTGAGGTTGAATCCACTTTTTTCGTTCTACCTTCCTTATTTATTTTATCTAATTCTTATATAATTCTAAAAAAAAACTAAAAAAAGGGGGGCGAGAGATTAGTCACAGATATTTGATTGTATCTCGATCTAATCTTTTTCACCCCGTCCCGCGACAATAACTAGAATTAAAAAAAAGGGAATGTTAACGCATCCGGGAAGAAACGATTGATCTCTATCAATAAACCCGCTAAAGAACCGAACCAGAGAGTACTTAGTACCGGTGCTACGGAAAGATATGTTTTTAGATCTCGCATTTCAAATCCTCCTTCTTTATCGTATTACATACATTATGGTAATACATATATAAGAACATGTATGTGTGGTTAAAGACCACTTGTATTTGTATATTTGTACCCGGAATTCCTAATTCAAAATTCAAATTGAAATGTACAATGATTCGATAGATAAGATTTTCCTTTTCTTAAAACAGCAAAATAGGTCCCTGAGAATTCCCGCCAAAAAGATTCATTTATTATTCATTATATGGTTGTTATATGATATGAGACCAAAAAGAGGAAATGGAAAGAGAATTTTTGTATATCAATAGATGAAATAAGGGTGTGGAAAACAAGACCGGGATTCTCTACAATAACATCGTAGGCCAATTGAAAGGGATGTAGCGCAGCTTGGTAGCGCGTTTGTTTTGGGTACAAAATGTCACGGGTTCAAATCCTGTCATCCCTACCTATTACTTCTCCTTTGAGCAGTAAGGAGGGTTTAGTTTTAGATTGAAACAAATGTTGCATACATAATCTATCATTTTCTCATAAACTATATGATATATGATAGTATAGGTGTGCACGATGTATTGGGGTTATAAAATAAAAGAATCCTCTTTTTTACAGTCTTATTTTTTATGATAAGAAAGCGCTCTTAGTTCAGTTCGGTAGAACGTGGGTCTCCAAAACCCGATGTCGTAGGTTCAAATCCTACAGGGCGTGATTCCGAATCAACAGACCCCATTACCGAGATATGACAACTCTTTTTTAAAGAAATAGTAAAAATAATTGTATCGAATCCATTTTCTATTTTGGAACGAACAACGACCAACTAACACTTCTCCTTTCCTTTTTTTTTATAGGGGGTAGCATCTATTTTGAATCAAAATGAGACAAGAGTACATACATCGTTGAGAACCGCAGGCTCCAGCCATGACAGACACTCTTCGACCCACACCAATTCATTATCTACATTTACAGCAAACTTAGCTAAACTATGAGCCGCTCTATTACCTTCCCGTCTCACATGATTAAAAGAACATGACCTGAACTGGCGTGTTAGGTTCAAAATATCCTACAAGATAAGGCCAAACGGAGAAAAAAAAAAGATCCTTCCTTCCTATGCAGAGCTCTTACCACATTAGCGGAATCACTTTCCTACATCTAGGAATCCCATCTCCAATGCAAATCAAACTCCAAATCTCACCGCCCATTGAAGGACTATCATGTTGCCTAAAACTCCTCATCCACTTTACCCCTAATACAAAACCTGCACTATCTCGAGCAATCAGACCAAACCCAGCCACATATACATTATGTAATTCAGCAGCATCTACATTCACCTTAATGCATTCACCTGTTGGGGGATTCCATCTAACAGGTTCGTCAGTTGCCTGGTAGCAAGTTTCATCGCTGTGAGAGATGACTTGCTAATATTCATTAGCCAAATCATGTGTCTTCTGAAGCAACTCCTCACTACCCCAACCTGTACCCTCATGCACTAAGAAATTCCTTCTACACCATAATAGCCACATGATCATGGCTACCAAGGCTCTTTCATTCAACTGTAGAACTTGGAACATATGCTCAATCCATTCCAGCATAGATACCTCTGGACAACTAGGAAAGGATATCTGAAAAGAACATCTTTTCCATACCTGCTTTGCCATCCTGCAATCCCGAAGAGCGTGTTGAACAGATTTACCAAAAGCACCACACTGCACATATTGATACGGAACCCCCATACCCTGTTGTCGATCCGCCAGCACCATAAAGCGGATGCCTCGGCCCCAGATGCTATGGAAAACCGCTCTGGGCAGCTGCTCGACCAAGCAACCAATTACCACCCTAAAACGTAGCCACTCACCTGGGATAAATTCCTGCTCAGATCTCAATCCTAGACTTTTTCTCTTCTACGCCGTCCTTAGGCAAGCTCGGTTGTCAAGGGTGGTCGTAGATCACGGGATTACAAGCCATGATCTAAAAAGTGATTGCCCCCAACCCTTTTACATACAGTTCCAGAAGCAGAGGGAGCAGCTTCAGTAGTTCTACCTCTCTAGCCCGCAGGAGTTCCGGCGGAAGGTGAGGACCCGGATAGAGAGACCTATGGCAGTCGTTTAAGTCGCCCCAGTGGCGGAGCTAGCAGCAGACTTTTAGGGAAAGTGAAATTCCGGATTGAAGTGTTATTAAAAGCGCTACGCACTTCAACTAGTTCTATTCTTCGCATCTACTATACAGAATCCGAAGCATCTAGAGCAGGACCTAGTTTACCTTTCTTTCCCTTTGTAAAGCCAATGGACATAAGAAGGAAGTCTTCGTTTGCAATCATAGGTTCTGGGACTGCTTTACCGATCCTGCGTCGACTTTTTGACTTGATTACCGATGTTACTGTTCTCGAATGCCCTCTTTGAATTGAAAGAATTTCTTAAATAAAGAAGGGCAAGATAGTTTAGAGCCATTGCTGGATCAGCGACCAAAATTACCTGTAATCCAGGCACTAGTGGTACACAGAAGGGGTGATCATTGACCAAAAGCTAGAAAGATGGTTAGGAGAGGTGCGCCAGCGGATGAATGTACCTTACCTCGTTTGGGCAGAAGCTGTGTTTCTTTTTTAAAGTATTCCCCGGTCAAAGTGCAGAGTCTGGGATGATGAAGTCACTAATGAAAGCAGCAGTTAGAGCAGCGGGGGTAGCAGATCTGATCAGTCTCGTGATGAAGAGAAGTCAGTCAACGATCAAGCGGAGATAGATCTCGACTCAAAGAGTTGTTTCTAAATCTTTATAAACATAAACACAGCCCCTTGAGACAGAGAAAATCTTCAACAGATTGACTTTACAGTTTATACGATAGGCGGGCAAGGAAGAGGCAGGTCGCCTATCAGTAACAGTAATAGGGGAGAAAGAGAATCTTCTCATTCATAAAATGCCCTCTTACGCGCTATCCGATCTCGATGAAAAGCCTATAAGAAAGGGGTAGCAATGATCCTATCAATTGACTAGTTCAGTTTCGGGACTTCTCCTGAAGTGAAGCTGGAAGGACTGGAAGAAAAAAAAAAGGATAGATTTTCGTTTTCGGGCCGGGAGGGAGGTGACGAAGACAGGGAATAGTAGTTGACAGGTGAATGCCAGCGATGAATGACGCTTTCCTCTTGGTTGGGCTTTGATGAATAATCAGGATAGTTTATAGGCTTCGGTGCTGCGAAGCAAATATCTGAAATCCAGTGAACCGATTCCTGAGATGAAAGCTACGAGGGATTCGTCGGCACTATGGAAAGGCATTTGTGGCGTTTGGTCTAACCTACTCAGAGGATTAACATGGGTTATTGGTAATGGCGAATCAGTTCTATTTTGGTTAGATAGCAGGGTCGAAAATGAGGGACCAACAATCAATAAAGCTACAGCCGTAGTCTCTGATGTTCATTTTCTTCGCAAGGTAGCCGAGTATGTGGATGAAGATGGGCAATGGTTGTGGCAAGATTTTGTGCACGTCTTGCCAGCGCCGGTGGACTCTTTAGAGATGAGGAGCCTCATCTCGTTCAGTCTTGATGGCAGCCAGTTCCTTTATTACGTCGTTCAGTTCAAAGAGTCATTCTGGCATCTGCTTTCAATGCTTGCTAGTAAACAGTGATTGTCTCTTTGATACCCTCTCGCCCTTACATACAACGTATTTGAGTGCTTTTTAGTAATACGATACGTTGTGAAGAGTCGATTCAACAAGAGGAATCAGAGCTTCTCCCTCTGGTCACTTCGCTACTTTGAGAACAGCGAGAGCAGAATCCGAATCAGACTTTCAGATGTCACTTGCTTTCCTTCCTAACTAAAGAAATTCCCTTTCGCCTTCCGCCCCTAGTCCGCTTTTATATTAAAAAAAAATATAAAAATCTCGCTTTGTCATTCAATTCTTCCTATTCTCCTGCTACAAATGCCAAAACAAACACTAATTCAGTCTAATGCGCCTACCCTGGGTCACGAGCTGTCTTAAGGCATGCCTTTACCCCTACTCCTAAGCCCTTACTCCACCACGAACAGCGGAGTAAGCTCTCACGACGGCCTTCCTTTCTTCGGCATTCATTCGTCTCAAAAGAATCTTGGGCTACGCTCCTTGCGCCTACGGGTGAGAGAAGCAATCCTCCTTCTAGGTCGTCTAAGGCACGTTGATCTATTTCTTTCATACCACCACACCAGGCCGTGAGGCTTTATCGGTGACTAAACTAAGAAAAGAAAACTTTCGCTAGCAATTCTTTTTCACAGCTTCAGTAATAGCCTATCTTTTCTCTAGCCTGGAGTTTCTCTCCTAAAGCAGTTAACAAGCAGTTAACCAGATGTGGGATCTTTCCCAATATCCTCTACGCCTACTTCTCTTCCGAATCGGTTCAAACTTTCAAGCAGTCAATCAAGCAGCACTGACCGCTATTCCATAGATAGCATAGAGCTCAGCGCCTACCTAATAGGCTAGCTTCACTATAAAGGCTTGATTTCCCCGTGGGAGAAGTTGAATCGGAATCTCTGTCACTCAAAGAACTATCTTTCCTTCGCCCCTTGAATCTATCTATTCCGGCTACAGAGCAAGGCAAGGTAGATGCCAGTTTGCTTAAGACTTGGAGTTCGAAGTGGAATGGATCTAATTCTATGAATTAGCCTCGCATCTCCTCCTTTAATAAGGCAATTGCCCACTAATCCTCATCGCTGTCCTGAGCCTTATTTTCTTATTATAGGAATCCGGAAGAAAAGCTATTCTTCTTAGCAGTTGAAGAAGTGAATTGAATCACCCCCGGGTCCGAGAATACTAAGCAGACTTGAACTCCTCCTTTATAGTAGCAATTCTGACAACAGATGCGGATTATGTAGCAAATGCCGCTGATGCGTAACACATTGAGTTGGACAGCTTTCCTTGAGCAGATAGGACACAGCGCCATCAACAGACATACTCGCGAAGAAAGCACCTACCCTGGGGGAACTGAACTGCCTCGATCCTCATCTCCTCACAGAAGACCTTGCCTAGCTCTACTTTCTATATACCAGGAACCCTAGCTTACTAGGAAGCCTTTCGCTCGTCCCTTCGCACGTGAATCTTGATATCCCGGCTAGAGAGCCTTTCTTTTCTCTTTCCCCGGGGTTCCTTCCCTCGCAACATTTAATCCCGTAAGTCACTTCGTTCCCCACTTTTCCTTCTAGGCTTCTAGTAGCCCTTCCTCCACCAAGAGAAAGCCTAGGAGAAGACCATACTACCATAGAGAAGGGCCTCGGAAGCCATTTGACCATGAGTTCACAGCTTAGGATCAGAAGGAAAGATCCCATCCCGTCTTTAAAGCAATGGTCTACGACTCCGCAGCTTGCTTAGGAGAGCTCCTTTGTTATTTTTGTTCTACCGTTAAGAGAAGGATCACAAGCCCTAGTCCCAAGCTAAACAGCATATTCATCTGCACCTGAAAGGGATTCGTGAGCAAGAGCTTATTTTATTTAAGCTTCTTCAACAAAAGCAATTCTCTCTCCTGCCCTCCAACAGAATAAATGGCTTCGAATGCAAGCTGAACTGCCTTACTGTCCGAGGAGGGTGAATCAATAGGAATAGGCAGAGAATGCCCAGCCCAATAGATAGGGTCTTTGGCTGTTTTATCATCTATAGAAGAAGCTGTTCTCGAATAAGCTGGTATTGAATCGGTTGCTCAAGAAGGGATTGACCTAAGGCTCGGAACTGAACTTCGACTTGCCTCCTGGTCTGGACTGCATTGTCTTACTCTTTTGCTTTTGCGGAATAAAGGCTGGTGCCCTACCTAATCTAATAGGCATAGGCATTCGCCTTTCGAGTTGTTGTCTCTTTCCTTAGTAGAAAGCGGGAATGAGAGCAGGAAAGGCAGCACTTGTAATATTAAAAAAAATCTTTGGATAGGGCTAGGCTAAACGCTCGTCAGTTCTCATAGCGAGGCCTTGCTTATTGAATTGAAGCCAACACAATCTAAGCGATTGCCTGACCTTTATTTTCAGAGTCCCTCAAGCCCCCTATCGATAAAATAAAAAGGGGAAAGGCACCGGACGCAATTCCGGAGCCGGTGCATGCCTCTAAAGATCGCTTCCTCTAAGAATAGATATCCCTTGCCCTGGCTTGATTACGAAGAAGAGGCTGTCTCAGATCATGGGAGAGTCGAAGCCCTACGGCTAGGACGTAAGCCAGCCGGAAACCGACTAATCTACTTTAGCATTTATGTGCCACAGGTGGACTGAGATCAAAAATATTCTCTGTCAACGGCTTAGAGTACTCGATGACTGCATACGTAAGAAAATGTCTAAGGACCAGGCCACAACTTTCTATTTTTTTTCTCTGATTGGAAAATGCATCGAATTGCATACAGCATACGTATGAAATTAACACCTCCCCTGCGGTGCCATCAATGAGAATCGAACCAACCACAGCCCCATTGCCAAGTCTTCTTCAAATCCTGCTTCCTCTCTGTCAAAATCTTTCTCTTCCATCTTTTTGTTTGGTAGAATCTGATTGTTTCAGTGGTATTAGAATGATAGGCGAGCTCAGTATTGAAAGAGAATGAAAAGAAAAGAGGAATCCGTGTCCTAAGGCCTGATCACAGATATGACGGTCACCTTAAGTTTAGGCAAGGGAGAAAGACGGAAGAAAGGGATAGATTGAATTGATAGGCTCGTGCAATCTATAGTCTAGATTCCATTCCCTCGATCCACTCTCATTTATCTATGTCATTTCGAGAGACGAAAGACGAAAGAGAATGAAGGTATTGGGCCATACCAACCGGAACTTAGTATGATATTAGAATAGAAGATTGCTTCATCTTCTTGGATGGAAAAAAAGTTTAAGGAAGGGAACATCACTCTCTCTAAGTCAGTTTTGGCGGACCCTCCCCCAACAGAACAAAGCAATGCCATTCAGATGGTAACAGGAGAAGACCCATTCTGGGGGCAGTTTCCTTAGGAGCAGGTTGAGGAAACTTCAAAGGGGATCCCAAAGGAAATACCTAAAGAACAAATGAGCGAACGCATTGAAAAGGTAATCAAGACCGAAAAAGAAGAACAAGAAAAAAAAACCGGTGCCCCGATGTTGAGGACATTGAATCAACGGTTAGCTAGGTCGTTAGAATCGTTACGGAGATTCACCCTACCCGCTTCCTCCGGTAGGGCCGTCTTCCAGGGTTCATCCTATAGCTACTTAGGATCCGATCTATAGCGCGCCACCCAATTACGGCTACCAGCAGCGGTCTGCCCTTGCCCCTCCTTCTCCATTCGGCATGGCTACAGCCGGACAGTCTTTCTTTTTATTGAACGTAGGGCAGTTCGTTTCAAATAGATCAAGGTCGAAATCAGACATTAGATCTGGTGAAAACTACACTTGCATTCCTTCATTGATGTGATGCTTTCTCGTTTCTGGGGAATCAGGTGCGGCAGAACCCATAATTACCTGCCACTATAGGATATAGGAAGTGATGTTCCCAGGCGGAATCGGGTCTCTCCCTAGGGTCGATTGTCCGTCTAGTGAGTTAGCGCTGAGACTTTCTCTCCCACCAGTCAAGTCAGGGCTGGTCATGGTTAAAATCAATGATATCTGTAAAGTTATACTCGCTACTAAAGAAAGAAGGTACGGTCGAAGCGAAGGAGTCACAAACCTTCAACTCATCGAGGAAAATCTTCTCTTTCGATTCTATTTGCTCTTGACGTAGTGGCTACCACCAATTTATCTAAGACTAAGGACCGATAGACGAGACGAATGCGCCCCGTGATATGATTAAGAGAAACTGATCTTCTTATCTTAGTCCCAGATTATTTTAACTAACTGAGTCTGGAAACTAAGCGCTTCAACCGATGTCTTCACACTCCATCCCCGTATCGGAGACCTTCTTTCGTCTACCCTTTCCTGGGACTCCCTCTCAGGTCGATCTGGTTCACTCGTTGCATCAGACCTTCCCTCAAGAGTTTAACAAACAAATCTGAAAATAGCTGATGTCGGGTAAGATTTTCAGTCTACCAGCTCATCTTATACCTACCGACCGAGTTTGGGTTTAGGGAGCTCCGACTTCTCCTTGTCGTTCTAGTGCGGGTTTGAGCTCATATTCTTTCATTTCTCAATAGGACACGTTCGGTCCCTTTCCGCTTCATTGCCTTTCTCAACTCAACTCTCGTGGCACTGGCGGTAACATCAAGATCTGAAACTCGAATAAGGTGGAAGGCGCACTTCCCTCTTGAATTGCGTTTGCGGGGCTTCTTGCCTCGGCATCTGTCTTGTCCGTCTGAATGATGGGACTCCCAATGGAATGGTTTGAAAACCTCTGCCTAAGGTCGAGTTACTTTTTCTTCTTTTGCTTTGACTTGAACGCACGTGACTCACTCGCCCGAAAGAGTGTTTGAACATAACTAAGATTCTCGTATTCATAGGCTAACAAGGGGGTTAGCCCTTTCTATGGGCTGGGATTCCCAGAGAGATTCCTGTTGCATGGATTCAACCCATCTGTTCAGGGCCATTGGCCTTTGATGATGTGCTTTTTCGGTCCTATTATGAATAGATAGGAACTCCGTCCCCGATTGGCGATTGAAAGCTTCTTTCGGCTCTTAAACTCGGTACGGTCAAGCTGCTTGAAGCGCTTCCTTTCGATCCACTCCCGATGGCGTGAGAGTGGCTTGGTCCTCTTTCTTAGCCGCGAAACTAAGCATCGAATGTTCTAAAAAACTCATCCCTGAATCTGATTGAGTTGGCTTCATGTTGATTCCATTCCTCCCTTCTTCTCTAGCCGTCACTCTTCCTTAGCCTTCAATGCCAATGCCGGGGGATAACTAAGGCAGGAATGCATCTATGTGGATTACTTGCTCGATTAGCTGATTGCACTTCTTACCTTCAACCATTAGATTAGCACTAGGAATAGTCGCCAATTAGACATCCTCCCCTAACTTTGACTGTGCAAGAAAGAAGTAAGCTCTTAGCGCTTCTTTGGCAAAAGCTACTCGCTCGCGGTAGAGCTTCTTTGCTAGCTTTATTGCTGGCTCTAAGCCTACCTCCTTGACTACATCCTGATAACCGCCTGCCTGCCTTGACAGATGAAGGAGTGCAGTAAGCGTCTCCGGACATAGAAAGTAGGCAACCTCTTACCCTCGCTACAAGACTGCCAACAAAGATTGATCCAGTTTCTGTTGGGGACTTTCCCGGGGATGGGAATCCTTTATATGAGGATTCACCCCTGAAACTCGAAAGAGGTGGGCAGCCTGCTACATGAATCACTCATTTCGGGTTAATCCCTTGGTCGAGGGCTTTGTTATCGAAAAGGTAGTGGTGCAATTCGAGATATGAGCGCATTGGCTATTTCCGACGCTTCAATCGCCATTTCGACACCATTTGTGGGTGATTTTTTTATGTATTTACCGGACGATCTCGTAGCGGTGGCTATATAATTAATAGGTTCCCTCGTTCGTAGAAGGACATAATGCTCTAAAAGGAATTCCACCTCGTATTCTTCCGGCCAGCCCCTTCAATTCCTTCTTCTTCAGTGCTATCGATGAACACTTCGACTGCCTTTCATTACTTATTACACTAGAAAGCGTACCGCTACCTAGAAGAAGAACTTTCCCCCTTTGACTGCGCTTAGTAGGAACTCAACTACCCGCTTCGCTGCACTGCTTTACGGAACCTACGGAGACTGTCCGCGACTAGAACATTGAATATCCCGTGAGCGATTGATTTCGATTTTCCTCACATAGGATTCTGCGGGAAAATAAACAAAAACAAGCCTATTTGTTGGCGGTGCCCGCGCCTCTTTCACTACTTACATCAATATCTGATCTATCCGCTCATGCAAGCATTAATAAGAGGATGTTTATTCGTAACTGAGCTACTAGAGAGTTATAAAAGGGAGGGTCTCGCATCTTGGTGATCCTTACCTAGCCTTAGCTGCTGACTTCGCCGCTAGAGTATCCGAACTCGTTGAGCACTCCGCCCTACTCCCCTATTGGAACACAATCAGGACCTTGCCTAGGGGCTGTTTGAAGAGCAGAGAAGGTGCTGGTGGAATTAATTGATCAAAACGCTTTCCATGGGCCTTCTCATAGCTTGTAATACATTTTTTCGATCTAACGGGAGGGACCCAGAAACAGGTTCTACAATCAAATTCTCTTTACTAAACTTGGTCTTCTCGAGAATATCCTGAAATGCCTGAAGCTAATCCAATGCTTGAGTCGGAGGAGGCTTCTTTCCTCTGGTTCAATGTAAAGCTTTCCTTCAAAACGCTACTGATAACAGTTCCTGCACTCCAGAAGCAAGCAACGGACAGTTGACACAGATGCGAGAGGAGAGACAAGACCTGATCGTAGCACCGCTGTGAGTAACTGGAATAATTATCATTCTAATCATTTAATATATAAATCTCTCCTTGATAGAAAAATATCCGTCTTTTAGAAAGATTTCCTAATGAACCTACTATCAGCCCTTAATCAAGAGAGAGAGCCTACCTCACCAAGAGGGAATATGTAATATTGTATGTCAATTTAGCAAACCAATGCCTTACTTAAGCCACTCAGCCATCCTTTCTTTCTTTTACTTAACTTCAGCCACAGGACTTCCCCTTACCTTACTCACTAGATTTTCACTGAATGACAGGGTCTCCTTCCACACTTCAGCTTTCAATTCGCGACCTATGTAATAATAAGGAATAAAGATGGATGTCTGTCTATGCTTTCTATTCGAAGAAAACTGAGCCAAGTATGAAGGTAAGCAAGTGGATTGCTTGGGAATTACCTTCCATTGGCTGGTTCAAATTCAATACGGATGGTGCTTCCAAGAGGAACCTTTTCTTGCATGGTGCTGCAACGGGACATTCTGGTAAGTCGGGTGCTGGTGGCCTTCTCCGAGACTGTTCAGGAACATGGATCTGTGGGTATACCTGCAAAATAGCTTTCTATACGAGCCTACAAGCTTCACTTTGGTTTAGCTTCCAACGTTGGCTAAGGGAGTTGTTTTCCCCGGGATTGAGTGAACGAGCTCATAGCCCTCCACCCGTAGCCCACAAAAGCGCTAATTTATATCAAAAAGACAGCAAAAACGTTAAAAAAGACCGGGAAAACGTTAAAATATCCCGAACATTTCCTAAAATACTGGATAAACTGACTCAGATCGGTCTCCCTCAATCGAGAGGCTCGCTTGCTTCACTTCAACTTCATAGAAGAGGGAAGGAGCTATGCATAGGGGTGATTCCGGTGGAGATGGAATAAATGCATTGGTAGTTCGGTCTGATCCGTCTTATTCGTATATCTTATTATGGGATATTTGCCTTAACGGAATCATTAGAAGGCTTTGGGCGGGGCAACCCAACTGCAAGACCAGAGGCTACTGAAAGGAAGATACTCTCTCTTCTTGAGCTTCCGATTGACATACCGAGATTGATTCAATGAAAGTCCCTAGCGCAGGTGAGACCTAATCCTATGTTGACTTTTCATTCAAATCAGCTTCCAGATGACTAAAGAAGACTTTTCTCCTGGCAAAGAAGTAGAATCCAATAAGAGATGCTGACAGCAATCATTTTCTGCTCTTTTTCTTCTTTTTTAAGAAAATATAAGGTATAAACGCAAATCTTTCACGACCATTTAGTTAATCTGTCTTAAGACGAATTCCATTCAATGGTAGAGGAGATAAGACTTTAAATATAAAAAAAAAGAGAATGTCTAAAGGAAATCTTCTTTCTTATTAGCAGGCGCATCAACCGAGACAGAGTTTTCAGAAGGCTTCCTCGCAGCTTCGTATTGATAGGGGCTATTTTGCATAATCAGAAAGGTCTTCCTCAGTAGAAAGCCCCTACTAGAGAGCCTCAGAACTTGAGATCCTGGAAATTACATGGGGCATTCAAAGAAGTTTCAAAAGCTCTTTTCGTTAGAGAAACTTGGTCATTGAATGAATCAAATTCCCACGATCAGCTTGACCCTTGCTTGATGGTAAGGAAGAGGACCGACAACGGAAAAGAAAGAAGAAAGGGGAGCGGAATCCCACTCGACAAGAGGGAATGTACTCTGAAAGCCCTTGTTCCAGCTTAGAGGGAAAAGCACCACACTATAAGGAAAAAGAAAAGGAAGAGAAAAAGAGAATACAGGGACTTGTCCTCATGGTCTCCTAAGGGTCTTGCCCTAGGCATAACCAATAGACAAAGAGTTCCAAACTATCGAATCAAAGCAAAGAGGAACGGAGCCGCTTTCCCCAGTTGACGAGAGAAAGAAAGGAAATGAGCCCATTGATTCACCTATCTGAAGCTGGAGGAATGAAAGCATTAGAGTCTTGATCCCCTGCTTAACCTGAAACCTCTCAAGCCAGGGAAAAATTGACCATCGGGTTCATTTCCGAGTCAGGACAGAAAGAGGCCAAGAGTGACTACTCGATAGAAAAGGACCCTATGAATAAGGGAAGTGACTAGCCTTCTTTCTTAGGCCAAGGAAGGAAAGCACAGCACAGTAGAACTAGCGTAGCGGGGCGGTTGGGGAGAGGGAAAAGCTATCAGACATCAATCCAATGAACAGACAAAGCGGCTTAGCCGAAGGGTCAGGAAGAGATAACGACTCTACTTTCAGAGTTAGAACATTAGGAACCTTACACCCATATGAAAGAAAGCAGCCAAAACAGTAGAGAAGATCAGAGACGGGTTTAGCGAGAAAAGTCTTTAGCTCACACCTATCTTTGATGAAATAAGCCAAAAAGCAAGTTTAGGTAGAAAGAACAGCCAGTGTCAGAGAGATGACTTCTGTTGAACTCTTCCTTATACATGAAGGGAATGAATGCCTTAATGGAATGGAATCCGGGATCCAAGTAGATTAGGTTAAGTTAAGGCAAGCATGAGTTCAACCCTTTTCTCATCTGGCCAGGATCGATAGCCGTTCGACCTGAGGGAAGTGCGGTCAGATTCAGAATAAAAAATGTCTTGGTCTTGACCTTCGCTTCGAGGGACAAGCACCGCATCTAGGTAAGCGGCATCTAATTTAATTGATTCACCGGATCTTCCATCTACGAAAATGGAAGAGATGTCTGTTAAGGTCGGCTTCATGAAAGCAAGAAAGCAAGCAAGTTTCGCGAAAATAGAGATGGATTTTGCCCAGCCGTTGTCAGATCAATTCCCATTCATTCTTTAATGGAATAGGAAACGGGCAGAGCAGCGGCTATCAGGAATGGGCGATAGCCTATGACTAAAAGTGCCGACTATCTATGAATGACCAGGATCGGAATGCCAATCGACGAGATGAGCCTACGAAAGATTGAAAGTTCAGACTATGATGACTGGCATCCTCACTTACGCAACGAAATTACGAATCCACCGATCATAATCGGAAAGGGAAAGGTTAGCCTCATACCTTTTCTTTAGAGGTGAAAGACTCACCAGGATACATGATCCTAGGCGAAAACATTAAAGATGAGCCAATCATCTCATAAGCGGCACCATCATTTCCTCCATAACGCGATAAACCAACAACTCATGTTGAAATGAGTAAACTGCTGATGGACCACATAGTTTCTTCTTACCTGCGGAACAGAAGGCTCTGAAAGAGATTTCCAAACCATACCCTTAACCAAAGGAAAGGGATGAGCCGGAAATCTGATACATACCTTTCCATCAACCCTACTTTTCTCTTTAAATTACATTGGCATATGCCTCTGTCCTCTGAGCCTTCTCGGATCGGTAAAGAAAAAGCAGCTTAGTTAGAGTCTTAGGTAGGCACCTACTTTAGGCGCCAAGATAATTAGTTTGTTAACACCGAATAAGGAAAAGTCAAACAGGTTGGATTACTTGAGTGTAAAAAGGTTTCTCCCTGGGATTATAGACTAGACCTATACTAGTGGGCAAGCAGGCTCAGGCTCTAGGGCCACAGATCATTAGGTTCAGTCCCTGGTGATCGAACCATTACTATAAGGTGACTCTGTCCCTCTTTCTTACGATACAGTTTAGTCCGTCCCTTGACACCATTATCAAGTTGGAGTCTTTACTAAGTGCTTCTCTTCTCGGGCTCGGGAAAGCTATTCAGGCAAGTTAATTTGCAAGCCTTTAGCCGATATAAGGGCTGTAGCTAGGATCTGATTTAATAAGTTATTATTCCATCGGTGGAGAATTTCTATCCAACTCGTGGGTTTTGTTTTTCTATGTATAATAGAGCTTACTTTCTCGTGAAAGAATGCCGTCATCCACCTCTGCTCTTATTCGGATTGGATGTTCTCTTACTATTCTAACGAAAAAACGACACTCTACTAGCTTAGAGTAAGCCAGACAACCTTCTCTTCCAGGCCAACCAGACTCTTTCATCCCAGGTGAGGAAGTTTAGCCCAGTCCTTCTTCCTTGGCTACTGATGCCATACCACCAAGAGCGGATAGGTCTCCATTTGATCTTAGTAGTTCAGCTCCTATTCCTTCCACAGAAGTCGCTTTCTTTCACCGAGAAAGAAGCGGAAAGAGAAAGGGCTTGTGGAACTACCTTTCGAGAAGACTCCCCCAAACGATAAAGTAAGATAAGCTAAAAGCAGGCGGGATCAACTACTTAATTTATATAGGATCCCACCAGACGTGCTCCTGATCACTCTTCTCGGCCTTTGCCGGGACTCTATTGAATTGAATTTCATGGCGCTTCTTCCTTCAACAAGCCTTGGAACTAAGCTATTCTATTAAAGAAGGATGCCGATCTCTTTCTTTTGGGGTGAGCCCTCTGAATAGGACTTCGGCAATGCTAAGATCTTGTCATGGGAGGAAAGGGGATAGAGGTCGCTGCATGGGCTGAGAAAAAGGCGGGGGGCGGCTCTCCTTTCCGCTGGAACCTTCACTAATGGGTCTGCTCATCGAGCCTACTTTCATCCTAATCAGAGTTGAATCGTCAATAAATAGACAGGTCCTTCTTCGTATAGAAAGACAGCAAACGTAGGGGCCTCAGTGGACAAGGCAGGGCCCCGCTCACCAGGAGGATTACATGGCCGGAGATCAGAGCATGCGGAAAGAAATTTTAAGATTAGTCCTGGCTAAGCTCCGTGCCGTGAGCATGAATTGTATTTGAAGCAGGAAAAAATGCAGCTTCGCTCAGACAGAGATTCCGTTTTTGGGACACATCGTATGGGGCACGAGCAGGTTGCCAGAAAGAAAAGTCAAGTGTAACGTAGAATGAGCATCTGGGAATTGATCTTTCACGACTGCCCGGAATCGGAGTTTGTCTCGTGGCTAGGTCTTTAACCGGTTCGGAAGATAAACTATCATCAGTCAATGAAGTGGGCTTGAACAGGAAGTTAGGTATTGTATGCTCGCTTGACCGGAACCCCAACAGTGCTTTTTATTACCCCCGACGGGGTGTCCCCTTCATTCCCGTCTTTCGCATCCCTTGCTTTTGGAATGGGCAATACAAGAAGATCTATAGTTGGAAACCATTCCACTAGTTATCGAAAATGGTTGGACATCTGCTCTTATCTATGGTGTTTCCCTCTCCCCAATCCCCCCTTATTGATACGAAAAATTCTCCCTCGTGGTAAAGATACCAGCCATTTGACCTATTCTGAGTTGGCCAAGTCCAAAAATCCTACCCATACCACCTTAAAAAGGGAAAGGCTTAGTTGAGTGAAGAGTGCTCAAGGCCAATACTTCGTGCCAGTGTGCAAATGCTTGGGTTATTCACTATCAAAATCAGGTGTACGACCAAAGTTTTTTTATCAACATTATAACTAAGAAAGTAAAGTAGAAGGGATGTATATAGAATAGGTTTAAGGTTAGTTTCTTTACATCCAGTGTTAGTTTCCGGGTAGGATTTTTAATCCTACTTTCTTTCATCCTATTTTATTCCGGGCAGTCTGAGATCTAGTGGAAGGTGGACTTTACTAAGAATTATCCAGTCTTGAAGTAGTTCCCTGCGACGAGCCATTCTTAAGCCTTTTCAGCTGTACGAGTGGCATATTGAATACATTTTAAGTTCCAGCCATCAGTAAGCGCAGCTAGTTCGAGAGTAGCAGTTCCCAATCATCCAATTGACGTTTGAGTGGTAAGCGCATCTAGTCTTTATGCCTTCTCTATCAAACGAAGGAGATCTTCATTCCAGTTACTCAGGTAAGGAAGGCAATAAATCTTTTTTGTTGTTAATGGCTTTGTTAAGGATAAGGGAGTACTATAAAAAAAGTGTTTACTAGCGGTTAGAGCGAGAGCCTGTGAGCAAGCCGGAGGCACCTCCTTGGCCGGTTTCAATTCCACTTCCATACCCTATAGAAAGTTAGGGATAGATCTTTTCTAGGTCTTTGATAGGAGCGCTTTTTTCAGTGATAGTCCAAGGGATGAAATTAGGGCGAAGGAATATTTTCTTTCTCCCATAGGTTATAACCTATGGCGTGGATATATCGGAATAGGGCTTTGAGTTTGAATGAATGGGAAGCAGGCTCTTGCGTGGAGTTTACTTAAGCCCCTGATTTACACCCTACCTGCCTTCCCTAGGCGAAGCACAACACAGGCTTGGTCGAATCTTCTGTCTTTGGCTCTTCTTTCCACATCTCCAGATATTGGAGGCAAAGGGGTGCGAACCGGAGCTCTTCTCTTACTGGTAGTTTCATCTTCATCGGTTTCTGAGTCATTACTGACGAGAAGAGAGTTGGAATCTTGATAAGTCTCTTTGTCTTCTATCCACAAAAAATTCTTAGGTTGCTTCAGCCTGGCTTTTGATTTTGAAAAGTCACTTGACCACGCGACATCTTCAAGAGAAGAGCCATAGTTAGGTCTTTAAGAGTGCAAGGATTCTGGATCTTGGCCAGAGACGTCAGCATGTTAAAACTGAATGGAGTCTCAGACTCAGCACTCAAAACCATTGAACCCTTGATTAGTTCAGTCTTCCTGCGTGCAAGGCACCACTATAAGGCAGCTCAGGCTTGTTCTCTTTCTTCCCGGAAGTCAGTAAGTAAACTCAAATGCCAACCTTTCCCAAGGAAGAGAATAGAAGCATTAGTCAGTCACTCTTTCCTTGCAGCCTGGAATCCGTCTTTTTCTTTTCCTTCTCTTTGTCAACTTTCTCTCCTTTAGAAGTCAAATAAATCTCTGGATGCCAATCTCTCGCCCAGGCTTTCACTTCAAAGCCAATCTCTGGGGGGATCTCTTTCACAGCGATTTCTGTATTCATGAGTTCCCCTGCTGCCTGCCACTTGAAGACAGTTCCCCTCCTTGAGTTTGGATTTGGGCAATCATGGAATTAGTCGCCTCATTGGCTTTTTCTTTGGTTTGGCTCGGGCGTGTCCGGGTATTTTTTCGAATTAGCAGAGGAGGTTGCAAG
Organism: Durio zibethinus; assembly: GCF_047325235.1. Classification (NCBI taxonomy): domain Eukaryota; kingdom Viridiplantae; phylum Streptophyta; class Magnoliopsida; order Malvales; family Malvaceae; genus Durio; species Durio zibethinus. The sequence continues at coordinate 697,607 of NW_028322653.1, forward strand.
GGTGCGAGCGATGATCAGAGGATTGAATGCAAGAGATGGGAAAAAAGGGCGGAAGCCAAAATTGAATTGCTGTACGTATACTTAGCAATTACAAGTACACTTGCCCAAGGTCTCATGCCTGACTGTATGGCCTGAGGTTGCCCTTAAATAGGCTTACAAACATTGACATCTGCTTACAAAATGCAGCCAGTTATAGAAGTTTGCCACTTGTTGTAGTTATTGTATGCCACCTGTTGTAGAGGCTCCTGCATGAGTGCCAGCACCTTTGCAAGACACATCAGGAAAAACTGCTTGAACTGCACAACTGCTCTAGTAACGTTCTTTCCCTCTCGCCCCACTCTTATCTATTTCATTTTGCTTTCAACAACTTCAAGACCACACCCATTCTCTACGCACTAACTAGGGTTTGCTTAGCCGTCCGCTCTCCTTTCGTTTGGCCACTTAGGCTCGTTCCCTTCGTTCAGCAGAGCGAATAAGATTTCTTACAAAATTCCTGTTCAGAGATTGCGTTAGTGAGCTAGTGAGTTTGAGTCGTCTAGTTCTCTTTCTGTTAGTGGGACGCGCAAGCTACTATTTAGTTTAGTAAGGCTGCAAAGACAGCTATCTTCTCCTTGCTTGCTCCCTGGGGGGAACCCCAAAAGCCACATGCCACTAGCTCGATCTAATTCGTTCGAAATCAGTATGTTGTGTTCTAAACCCTACTGGAAAGGAGCTACATGCCTCAGGTATTCCCACGAGCTACCAAGACCTAAGAGCGGGAAATACATTGAATCACTTGCCCGGGGTGCTATCCGACTGCCAAAGAGAAGACAGCTCCAGCTTCCTACTGCCAAGAACCAAGAGCTGCGGCTTCTATCTAATGCGCACAGTCTTATCTCATCTTATCAGCTGCATAGCTTCCTACTAGCTAATAGAGGAATTCTTAAACATCCTAAACCTAGCTATCTTAGTAGCTGTCCTAGCTTTTAGAACCATACAGGAAACTCGCGATTAGAAAGGAAAGGCTGGACTCTTTCCCATTACTTTGGAATGGAGGGAAGGGCAAGCTGCCTGCCTTAGAGAGCTACAAGTGCCATTAAGGTATGAGGCTGAATAAAAATTTCTTGATGAGGTTTCAAACCGGCTACTAAAATAGCTATAAAGAGTGGCAGAACGAAAGCACAGGCATCTACTCCTTTCATCATGATAGGGATGAAGGTTCCTAAGATCTATTGGGATGAGGTTGTTCCTGGGCGGGTTTTGAGCTTTGAAATCCCCGGATGCCCGGGTGCAAATCGAGGGTTTCAGTAAAGAAACTGGCCATTGAAGCTATTCTTGAAAAAGAAGACAGGGGTTCGAAGTCTAGGAAGGTAGGCATCCAGCTGACTTTGGATTCGAGTCTGAAAGGTCTGCAGCGCCTGATCCAACTTAGAGGAATTGGTCGAATCGGGAAGTGGACTCCCCTTTTTGAGAGACAAGAAGAGCAAAGGCAGAAGGCGTGGGGAAAGAAAGATAAAGAGGCAATTGCTTGAGGAAGGTTTCGATTCTGGAATCCGCTTTGATTCCCAAGACCTTAGCCACCTCAGTTTCCGCTTCCAGTTGTCGAGAAAGGGCCTCAGTACAGAGAATGAACAGAGAGGGCGAAAGGGGATCCCCTTGTCTAAGTGCTCTGGACGGTTTAAAGAACTGAGTGGCTTGCCCGTTGACCAAGACCGGGGAAGAGAAAAGGGGATACGACAACGGTAGCAGCTGATTCAATAGCCAGTCTCAATCACAGATAGTCCGGTATTTGCTTTTGGAAAAGACAAAGAACCGTACAAGTCTACTGGTCTAGAAGCCAGCCAGGCAGTACTAGCTCTACTTATGATTGGAACTCTATATTATCCACTTATCAATTCCTCTCCTTCTCGCCTCTCTAAAGTCAAGTTTCTCGAGCACTGAGAGAAAAAAGCATTGTTAAGCTTATCCGGCTATAACTGCCTCCTTGTGAGCAGCTTCTTCCTTTGCTGCCATACCATACCACAAAGAAGTCTAATAGCTGCGCTTACTTATTCATTCAACCCGGGATTCTCAAGTGGATTCCCCTGCAAGGGTACTTGACTACGACTACGGCTATTCTATTCTCTTCAAGATCAGAAAGAGACTTTCTTCCTTTTCCTGACTAATTTTTAATAGAGTGGGCGACCGCGTAAGATTAAGATTTGGTAAGGTCTTTGGCGTTGCTAAGATAAGGATAAGAGAAGTGGTGCTTTTTTATTTCCTCTTCCTGTAGCTAATGTGGTTTATGCAAGAACTGCTATTGAATTTCCTCTTACTGTTCCAGCTCTAATGTCCACTACTGAGTAGGCCAGTACAGTCAGTAGGAGGTACTAGTTAAAGACAGAATACGCTACGAATTCGTAAATTGTCTTGGGGCAAGTAAGGAAATAGGTCCACCATCGCTTCTTCCCCTTCCCCCGTAGAAGAGCAGATTGCCTTTGGAAAAAGATCTTTGTTTGAGGTCGACCCTATTTAAAATTAAAAGGAAAAATACGTTTATTTGCTAATATGATGAACACACCATGGAGAGTTCTTTTGTTATCTATCCCTGGCAGGTCAACCGATGCTTTGGTCATTCAGTTGACTCCTTGCTGCCAGTCCGTGCTTGCTGTCATGCTGGCAAAAGCAGGGGTTTCGGCCGGGTTTACCTACTATTGGATTCGAACCAATGTGTATCGATACCCAATCCCACCAAGCCAAGACGTGCCAGAGTACTGAAAGGCTTGCTAGGGAATACCATACAGATCGCTAAGGCCTGCCTCAGGGTAAGCTTATCCAGTTCTTCTCTTCCAGTTGCAGTCCTGAGGGAAGGGGGTAAACCGATGTAGTTCCATTAAGCTCTCAGTTATCTAGAGTGGACAGTTGCCGTTGATTGGGTAGTTTAAAGGTCAAAATACTCTAGGGGAGAAGCAGGAATATTTCCAGATTAAGCAAATTCTTTTTAAAGCTTTTACTTTACATCAGTAGGGTAAAGGACATCAGGATAGGCATAAAGCAAGGGGATAGCCTAATTCAGTTTCTTACTCTCTGGTGAAGAAAGTTAGAGAGTCAAACCCACAGGTGATATTTTGCTAGAGGAAGGATTGTAAGGCGACTTTCAAAGGGTGTTGGTGATAGAAGAGAAGGAAAGAAGGAATTAGAGTCAGCGGGAAGGGGATCTTAAGTTAAACCCGCCAATCCCTTGTGTCGGGCCTACCTTGTATAAGGCAAAAGAGCTAACCCGTAAGCTAGTAAGTCACAGTCACCAGGGGGGAATCAGGTTCGAAAGAAGAAGAAGAATGATTCCCCAGGGATAGAATAAGGTGATAGAGCGTAAGGGAAGACTCAGAAAAAGGTGCCCGAGCTCTTTTTAGGAAGTATGGGAAAGCAGGATCAGAATCAGCAGAATCTTTTAAGTAAGTTTCGGCTCGGCCTTGAAGTTGAAGACAGTTTTGAGTAAGTAAGGTTCTTGTATCCAGCGCTGTGGGAGAACCCTATAATCCAGAGTATACCCTGTCTTGTATCCTGCCTACGCGATAAGGGAAGGGAGATTCTAAGTTTCAGCAGAAGAAGAATAAGTAAGGGTCAGGGAAGAAGAAGAATTTCAGTCCCGCGCTCGTGACCTGTTAGGGTAGTGAGCAAGCGTAGGAGCCAAGCAAAGAAATCTGGTCTTAGGTCGGGTTAGCAGACTCCAGATGGGAAAAACGAAGGGAACCTACCAAGGAGGCTAGAGGAAGGAAACTGCTCAAGCTCACTTGAAGCAACAAGGGCAGTGGGTCAGATCAGACCTGATTGGGATTGTCGGTTCAGAAAACTTTCGGGAGAGGACCATAGAAAATGTGGAGATTATACAAGCTCTCTTCGATATGAATGGACACAAGGCTGCGTACAACCCATCTGGCTACAATCATAAAGTAGAAAAAGAGTGTAAAATTAGGAATATCCAACTAGGATTTAATTAGTTCAGTCTCTAGGTACCAGTTATTCTCGATATGGCGTAAGATGATGACTAAGGTGCATACTTCGGTTGAAATATACACACCCTCGAGGTACTACCCCGATGAGCGGAAAATCAGACAACTGAAGCCAGAAAATCACTCAAACAACGCGGAGCAAGCAGGAAAGGAACATCTACTACCTACCTCTTACGAAAGGACAGAGCTCTTTTCCAAAATGCCCACGCTTTCCTCTTTACAGGCGATTTTCCCTAAATTAAATGGGTTAGATCACGTTCTTTTCAGAGACGTTCTCTCGGACTTACTCCTTTCCTTGAACCCGCTATAATATTGCCTTCGAAAGATAGTCTCTCAATTCTATTCCTTTCATGTAATGGAGAGCCGATTCCTTACGTGAAGAGAATAGAGCAAGGGAGAGTTGTTAACACCAGTTACTTCTTACCAAAAAGACACTTCTAAACTAAGGAAATGTAAGATACCAATATTAGTTTCAATCTACCTAACAGATAAACAGATATCTGAAAGATATTTGTTTTCTGTTTCCCTATCTCATTTGTTTACATAATACGAAATTTTCATATTACATTACAACAAGCTCTAATGTAAGGTAAGTAAGTAGTTCAAGTGAACCTAGCTATGTCCCAGAGTGAATAGAGAAGCCCTGATAGGATCTGGTCTCTCCTCTGCTATGACTCTCCATTCAGCAAGGACCTTAAGCAATTGAAGCGGGGGACCTAGGACACAGATAGTCAAACCAGAACCTGAAAAGGAAGGGGCAATCGACCGATCCCTGGAACAAAATTGTATTATACGTATATAGATACCAAAATGGAGTTCCCTAAGAGTGGAACAGGACCTCCACACGAAGAAGTTTAGGGCAAGGGCATAAAGAAACAGTGGGGCTATCCTCCCCTTCCTTTAGCCAGTTTCCTTTGATGTCGGTCCAGCCAATAGAGTTTAAAAGATATTTAGTGTAAGTTTAGTCCTTTCTTTACTCCTCGAGCTTCGCATCGCTTGCTCTACTTCCCGCCATATTCTGTATTTCTCTACTCCTTATGGACTTTGGAGTATAGTTCTGGGAATGTCGTTGTATTGTACAAGTGAACTATTATCGTAGAAGAGAGGAAAGTCTAATATTCTCTTGTAAGTCCCCTTGCAGCCGGGATATAGGAATATGAAAATGGCATTCGCATGTTGAATAGTTCGGAAGCAGGAGTAACCTGCTCAGAATAGTATGAGGCGAGAGCCGAGCAGTGGCTAGTATCGCCGTTATAGTCGTTGGTACCGGGCTATGAGTTGGCCAGTGTTATTGGTTCGAATAGACTTAAGAAATTATCTCTTTGGCGAGGCCGACGTCAAAAGCGAGGAGGGCGACTGGTGTCAAAGTGTAATAGCGTAGAAAGTGATTCATCAAATAATCTTTCCCTACGAAAGAGCTATCTCCACCTCCTAGTTTGTGTAGCCAGCCTATCCTATGCGAACGAACCTGAATAGCGCCAGCGCTTCTCCGCGAGAGTATTCGATAGACAAGCGTAAAAATAGAAAAAGGTTCATGACCATCGATCGGTCGGAAGGTTCAGAGTGATAGATATTATTTATGTTCAAAGTAAGGAGCTTCCTTGTATCCCGCTTGGCGGTACATAAGGGGAAAGACGAGAATAGACCTCAAGGTCGGCTGTTTTTTTATTTTTATTTCTTTCTTTGGCTATGGTTGCCTTGACCAGAGAGTGCCAAACCATTTAGAATGAACCGTTCACCTTTCTGAATTGATCCAGAGGGGAGAGGGCTTCTGGCAAGTTGCTTCCATCGTCCGACTTAGTCTGCACACCAAGGAATGGCACCTACCCTGCCTGTGGATTCGTGAATTTCCATCCATTCTATCCATGATACCAAGACCGGGGACTTTTCTTCTGGTCAATTCAAATGAAGATCAAAAAGAATCCGATTTTCTATTGCTCCGGAATGTTGGAAAGTCTAACGTAGAAAAAGGGCACAGTCTTAGTTCCCTAGTTCCTACCAGTCATTAAAGAGATGTGGTACTTCCGGAAAGAGACTGGAAGGGTAGCAAACAAGGAAAGGTAAAGTAGGGAGAGTTCCCTGAGAGTAAGCATATATCATCCCTGGGAAGAAAAAGAAAATCAGTATAAATATCAACTAAAGAATCCGACCCCTTTTCATTACTTTAACTTTTTGATGCGATGCATAAGAAGGATAAAAGGGTGCGGCTGTTCCCAAGTCTCTTTGACTGAAGCCTGAAGGTCCCATTGATGAATTGGTTGGCTTTCTTACATGACGGGCAAGGCGTCTTCCTTTTCTCAAGCGCTCGAGCTCTTCTTTCATTCCGAATTCGAATCTGGTTTCAATAGGGATAGGGCAGGTAGAATTCAATTAGAAACCCTTACAACTTCTGATATTGAACGCTCTCTTCTAGCAACTGTGCCCTTTGATTTGACTTGTGGATAGGGTGAACTAGCTTCCCTGGAGCTTCTAGTAGAGGAGAAAACTTATGGGCTATGGGCTCTTCCTAGGATTAGGAACCCTCGCTTTACGATGGATGAGTGCGCCCGGGGAATCCTGTCCATTCAAGGTTTCTCGGAACCAAAAGAGCTATGCATTCTTAACAGGAGAAGGAGCTAGGGAGTGTAACGAGGCTCCGGATGGCGTTGCTTTCTCCTTCTGATCTCGCTCTGTGGCGAAGAAGCGTTTTGCTTGTGTTGGCTTGCGGTTGTGCTGTTCGGCCTTGCCCTAGCAATTCCCATCCCCGTTCAATTCCCCTCATCTACCAACAACCTCGTCAAAAACTCCCTTGATCTTCGAGGGGAATTTCAAATCTTCCTCATATTCCTTTCCTGGAACTCTAACTTCATCCTTGGCTGTGACAAAGAGCCGAAAGCATTTCCTAGGAATGAATCACAAGAAATTGGGATTTAGACATCTAGAGATTTAGTGAACAATTTGACTCATATTCCATCGGAAATAAATTGAGGAATCCTTAACCAAATCCCTGGCAAAAGAAGAAAAACCTAATCCCACTAGGGATGTCACATTCGCTTCCCCTTGGCCTCACTCACCTTTCCTTATGTACAAACCCTTCTTGAACCTACAACAATAGCTTATGCTTACCCAGCCTAGTCTACTAAAAGAGGGCTACAGCAAGCAAGCTTTCAAGAGTCTAGCAACTCAGCCTTTCCTTTGTGGTTTTCTTTTTTGTAAGTAAGAAGTGGAATTTCGCCTACAACCTACCTCTGGTGAATCTTTCTCCCCATCCATCCTAAAAATTTCATTTCAAGATACCTTGTATGGCACTGCCCCGGTTCTGCCCAATAACTTCTTCAGGGCTTTGTGACTGGTCTACTTTTCACTAGCTCAACTTTCTCTTGTGCACGTGAAGTTAGCATATTTCGTACCTTACATTCTTTTCTTACCTTCCTTTGTTGAGGGCGCTACCTGACAAGGGCATCTCGAGCTAAGCCTAGCCTATCGAGAATTAGAGTGACCGTTCTACTTCTTATTCTTAGTTGAACCCTCGCCACATCCAGGGATACAGGATTCGAACCTATGGATATCACTGTTAGAACAGGGTGGCACTTCTTTCTGAATTGAATGCCTTACTTGTCTTGTGCTTTTAGATAGGTAGGCCGATGCTGGGTAGAATTCGAAGTAAAGCAAAGGACTATGAAGAATTTTTAGTATCTAGGGCTAGCTTTATGGGTAGTAAGCAGTTCGAAAGCAACTGGCTACAGGGGCACTAAGAGCACTAACCATATTTCGTACTCTATCTAGGTTCTTGGAAAAATCTATTACGTCAGATTAGTATTTCCCTTTCCAAGGGGGAGTACTCAATTCCGGATTCACTTTCTCGGAAGGAAGTTAGCGTCTAACAATCCGGGATACCATTGATAGGATTTCCCGCAAAGCGATTCTTGTCGTCTTTTAATTCGATCGAAGGGTTTTAGTTTTAGCGGATAAAGAACAGAAAGTCATTCTCTTTATCCAGGAAGATCAAGGTTACCGGAAGTGTCTATTTGTCTTCTTTAGCGTACCGTACTAGCTGCTTTCTCTATCGATTCTAGTTTTCCTCTTTCTTTTCTATTTATCTGTTAAGAGAAGAAAAGAAAGTTACTAGACTCTGGTTACGAAGGAAAGAAGACAGGGTCTCTTCTCTATATACATATTCAGGAAGAATGAAAAGATGGGGTTTGGCAAGGACAGTCAGTACTAAGTGACTGTAAGGACTGCTGTTGATCGTTGCCGGTTCGAAAGCAAGAGTTTAATTTAAAATCGGGGAGGAAGAACTAGATTCCGTTGCAGGAAAGCGTTCAGTATCCAAACAGCAAAGGAACTTGACTCCCAGGGTCGGATGGAAGGAATCCTGGGTCAGTATTCGGTCTTTGCAGGTAGTTTATTAGTAGATAGTCTATCTTACCTTAATCCGATGAAGTTGCTAACTCTATCCTATCCTTGTCGTGCTCTCATCGGCAAAGGATAAAGGATAATCTTGGCAGATATCTTGACGAAATTCTGGGGGCGAGCTTTCAGGCTAGTAAGAGTAGCCGGGTTCGAAACAAAAGCAGTTTCAATATCATAAGAGAAGAAAGTAGCGGATGAAAGCCACAAGGCTATCTGAGTTCACAGGTGTCGTTGTTTATCTCCTTTTTTTTAAGTAAGATTGGGTGAGTGTTTCGTTAATGGCCTTTCTCTTGCGAGTAGAGTTTCCGATCTGTTGTTTGAACCTTCCTCCACTCGATCACCTCCGCAAGAGTCTAATCATGATCTTGTCACTGAAACGTCTTCCTTCGAAAGAGCTGCTATTCCGGCCCGATTACTTGGCCCTGTCATTGTAGTAGCCGATGCCTTTCGCAAGTAAAACGCATATTCAGGCCTTTCTTTTGGTGGTTCTACCATTCGTTCGTTTTGAGGCGATCGTTGATATTTTCGTTTCAATCGGTGCTCATATAAATCTCTTCCCAGCAGCTGCTTATGGATAATGCTTCTTTTGATCGGTACCTAACTCAGTTATTTCAGAACGCACCTTGCCTCAGTTTAAGTCTCTTTCCTCATCTCCGGTATCTTCATCTCTGGCCTGCTCCGCATCTGACCTCTTAAAGGACTACAGAACCACTACTCATTCCTCAAATCTTCATGACTAAAAGCCCACTCCGTATCTGGACATTTGGTGCGGTTTGGCTATGCTCGTTTTCTTCCTTCAAACACATCTCAACGGGCGTGCCTGATCGAATATTTGCCCAAAAAGTCTTCGAAAAGAAAACCCGAATCCCTAGCTTCGTTGACTTTGACGATATCGAATATCCCTAGCTTTTGAGTGCTTTTTGACAGGCTTTCAAGGTTTCTTTCCTCGAAGCCGGGAAGATGATTTTGCAAGCGGGCCACCCCCTTTCAACTCCACAGAACATGTTATTCCCACTCCTCTTGAGCCGTATGCTGTCCTGTCCTCAGCTAAACCAAGCCTTTCCTTCTGTTCTTATAGCATAGCCCTTGCTTGGGCAAGGATATAAGAAGAGGTTCGGTGGGAGGATTAACCAAGACGAATTTCGAATTTCATTACCACCAGCAAGACCACTAACTAGCAGCGAAAGGTGGAATAGCAAGATTTGACCTTATTATTCTATTTTTATTGATTCGAGAAAACCTTGGATTTTCAATTGAACCCGCTTACGGACTTGAGTTGCTACAACTGGAAAAAGGGAGCACTGGTTTGCTTCTCTGAATCCTAGAATCGTCCTCTTGTGCCATTACAACTTCAAGAAAGAAGGCCCCCCTTGCACTAATTAATACGAAATATTTTTAGAGAAGAAAAGGTCAGGGAAGGTTCCGAGAAAGACAAATCCAATCAAGATGAATCTCAGAGGGATAGGGGAGACAGGTAAGTCTTGGATTTGAAGCTATCTCATTCATAGGCGGTCAAGTGACCGCTATACATAGTCTCATTACTCTGGGTAAATGGGGCACCAGTCGGTGTGTGCAGCCACTTAATGAGGAGGAATATGTTACCAGAAAAGCGCTTTAGTCACCGATTCTTCAGTAAGTTCGCCCTTTTCATATTCGATTTATAGTTGAAGAAGAATCGCCCGTTCGTTGGCACGTCTATTCTATACGGGGTCGCTATTGCCCATAAGGAGTGGAAGAGAGACAGAGTTTCAGGTTAAATCTCCTCTTCCAGGGTTGTTGTTCAGTCTTTTGGTATGCGGCAGTTGTTTCGGCACCTCTCACTTCTTCTCCGTAGGTAGCTAGCAGTTCTTCTTTTATTACAATAATCTATATAGATTTTACTTTATTTAATCGAATGCCGTGGACCAGCCTCGCATGTCTAAGCTGGGTCTGCACTACTACTGTCAACAGGAGGAGGCGCAGATGAATTGCCAGTGTTAAGCATATAGACGAGTTCATCGATATTCACTCTATGACCAGAATGTCTTGCTTAGGGCACGAGCAGGGCTCGAACCAGCACTTTCCAGATCCGGTAAGTCGAAGAGCACCCGAGATTGATTATATATAATATAATAAACCTCCCTACCGAGGGTTTGTACAAAGAACAAAAAGAAATCGAGAATATCTTAAGAAAGATGTGAGACTGCCTTTAGGAATTTCATCAATTGTGAGGGGAGAATCTGCTATGAATGCTAACTCCGAAGCAACAATTGCGTTAGTGGTGGGTATGTTTGGTCAGTTAGCTGTTGACTAGCGCCCCTGCAGGTAGCGCTTCGGGGAGCTCTTACCCATCCCAAAGTTCACGGGTTATGACCGGACATAAAAGAAGGTTTAGGTTTCCAGTTTTCCTAATCCGAGTGCTAGCTCGTGCATATTCATCTTTACTTCAGAGCCCTTCGGAACAAGTTGACACTTGTATTTGCGTAGAAAAAGAAAGGGCCTTTGCCCAGGTTCGGGGATTACAAATACCATCCTCGCTTCCCCCAACCGGCACGGCTCCTATTGACTCAGCTGCACAATGAATCCTTGTTCTCGAATCAGCAGCTATCGAATAGCCTTTTATGAATGGTAGCACATATCCGTCGGATTAGACCAACAGGACAGAGAGTAGGGAATCCTTTTAGTCAACTATTAGGGTACCAAGCAGTGCGCTATCAGTCCAGTACATTAGTCTTAGATCCTTGAGCGAGAGCGGAGCCCTTCCACGCGGGACTCCCGGATCTTCTTTTTAGTAAACCTGCTACATCTCCTTACTTTAAATAGAAAGATATTTCTGGACAAATCAAATGAACTACAGGAGCTGCCTAAGACGGGTTCTCTTCCCCAACCGCACGCACCACCTGGGGAGAATCGGTTGCCATCACAACATAATCAGCGGGTGTCATCTATTCTCCTATTTGAGACAGTTGAAGCAGATTCTGTAACAACCGATTCGAGCACAACTTATTCTGTAATAACCTATTCTTATCAATTTATGGCATCGGATCGGCTAAGTACCTTGATTCGTCTAGGTCCTGCCTTGGTCTCTAAGGAAGGTGCCTAGCCTTGCTAACGGTTTTCCTCAGGGCATAGCTCGAATCTAAGTTTGACACCCGGAATGCAGCTATTTTTGAGGGAAAGAATGACTTGTGGCAAGCCTACGTAAAAAAAGAACTCGAAGGCGAACTACTCGGAACTCCAGCAGGCAAGGTCGGCTTAAAGACAGGACAGGAATAGCTAATCCGCAAGGAAAGGACAGGAAAGGGAGAAACTATTACACTCCTATCAGTGCAACGGCCGCTTTCTCCCCTTAAGAGAAGTAAAGGTCCGAAGGAGGAGTCATCATCCTATGAAGCATCAAAAGAAGTCAAAGGCAGAAGAATAAACATAGACTGAATACGCTGAAATAGACGCATAAGCGTAAGAGGAGAAGTAGGACTTTCTTTCCAGATCCACGAGATGAGATATGCCTTGCCTGCAGGCGAGATTTCAATCTTAATGTAGTAACCAAACACAAGTAAGTAGTTTGTCAGCCATTAATAATAAATACGTCATTCTATGTTAATGTTTTGAATTGCCTGATTGCCCGATCGTGATGAACCTTTGGGCATTGGTTAATGGGCATCGGGTAATCCTAATAACAGCATAGCCATGCCATAATAGAATCGCTGAAAGCCTGAAATAGTTTGTCAAAGGGATGCCCTTGATTCACTCACAATTCTTGGAAGAAGTGGCCCAGGAACATTTCATTGAAAAAAGCCCTATTGGTTTCAATTTCCCCTATTGTCAACTCGCTTGCCCCGGCTCAAAGCAAAGAACTCTCTTGAGGAAATTCATTTGCTAGCTCTTTCTGTGCTTTGGGTTTCCTTGGCTTCGGTTTACCTTGTGACTACGTTGGGAATGCTTGCGTAGATTGGGCTCATTTCTATCTATTTCAAATCCTCAAAGATAATTTTTTAAGAGAACCTTCACTGGATAAGCACTTTGAGTCAATGAATTAACGCCCTTCTCCCTTTTTAGTTTAGTCAGAAAGAGTGATGACAAAAGGTTTGATTATGAATCAATGCTGGCAAAGAATCCCCATAGCTGGGCGGTCATTTTGACTACACAGGACCCACAACTCAAAGTCTCATAGAAGGGGTATGCTCAAACCGGGCTTGACAGACTCGATAAGCCTTCCCTAAAAGAGGTTCCGGTAGAGGATTGGGAAGGTTACTAATCTTGAAAGCTTTCAAAAAAGTTCAATAAATAGGCTTTTCACTCAACTCAATACAATAAAGTAAAGGACTCTTGCTTCATCGGATGATTCTCTCCTTCGTTTACCAGTTGGTGCCACAGGAGGCCCAGAACCGGGCAGTTCAACGCGGTGAGGTGAGTCCAGCCACTCCTAAGCGTCGAGATAGATTGGAAATTTTACAAAACCACTTTACTGAAAATGATTTAGCTCCGGCCAGTTCCGCTGGCAGTTAGAGTTTACGACTCAGTAAACTTAGCCAGGAACTTGAGAAGAGTAGTGGGGATAAATCCGCCTAGATGGTATAGGGAAAGAGTTTGGCTGGCGAATATAAAGAGTTCTTACTTTCTTTCTATCTTCAAAGTAGGGTCAGCCTCGGATATCACTGGGCTTTCTCTCGAATAGACAAGATGTGTTCTTTTTGCACGTTATCTTTTCGTGTTAAGCTAATCCATTTTTTTTTCTTGGGAGTTGTAAACTTGTTGCATATGGTGTGAAAGCATCTGTAATTGGATTACAGTTGATCTGGATTTTTATCTATCGGGTTGTCCTCAACGCCATAAATTCTCCTCATTGTCGGAAAAGGGGACCTGAAACAAATTAGAATGTTGGCGAGTCTTTAGTTTCAAGCTATTCTATTGATAACCAATCCATTGTATAAGGGCTGCTAGAAAGCTTCCTTCTTTCGAGAGTCTGAGGTCGTGTGTTTTCACACAATTCTTAGGCTTAAACGTGCATTTTCGGGTCTATCCTATCTTATATAAAGTTTCGAGCTGGGAATGGGAAATCCATACCAAAATAAAAAAGTTGGCATCAACTTCTTGAAAATCTATTTCAGCTTCAAAGTCTGTTGCCGGGAGATACATGATTGAGCTCACTAAGTCAGAGGCGGGAGGGAATGCAGGTATTGACTATCCTTCCCTCGAGGTTGGAGCTTTGTCCGTTCTACCAGACAGAGTCATAAGCGAAAGGTTCTTTCCTTCAATTGAAAGAAAAAGAAAAGTAAGGGCAGATGTCAATTGAGAATCTTGGCTTCGGTTATAAGAAGAGTAAGCGGGAGGCTGCCCCGGAGCCAACCCATATAAAGAAGCGGGCTGGCATTGGGGAATAGGCTTAGCTCCCTGACAAGCCCTTCAATCCATCTTCCTCTTGGCTGGCAGCCTAGATTGAGCCCTGGGACTGATCTTCCCATTGGCTTTGCTACAGCAGTACTCACAGTGTAAGGTCAGCGGGTAGCATAGCGAAATTCCTCACCGAGATGACTGGACAACCTCTCGACCAGATCGTTCCAGCGGAGCGATTAAAAAAAGCGTCTTTGGCCTTTGAAGGAAGTAGTTAGTGCTCTAATTGAGGATTATATGAGCGTAGCTTAATTTAGCTAATCTCACACCGAACTATAAAATAAATATGTGAGTGGCTCTTTATGGAGACTTAGCCCAATGGCTACCACTTTTAGTGTGCTAAGTTAGTCACAGGGAAACCTCCAAGTTCTTTCTAACCTCCGACTCTGGATGGCTTGCTTGCTTGATCCCGGTTTATCTCCTTTTGAGGGGCGTAATTGTTTATAAAGTACCTTGATTGATTCGTTGCATTTGCCCCCTTCCGGTGGGTGGGTAGGTTGTACCGCCCGTTGAATGGGTTGTTTGCTTCGTCCGCGCTCCTGGGTGCGTTTAAGAACAATTTAAGAACTAGAGGCGATTGCGGGTGAATCCCTCGATCTTTTTAATTAAGTAAGCGGGTTATGGATTTGGATCCGACCCATAATCTCTTTCTATCCCTTCGGTCAACCCTCTTAGCTTTCGTCTACCTGGCATCCAACCGTCTAACGGGAGGTTCCATCCACCCTGTTCTCGTTCCATCTCTTTCGACTGATTCTTTCATTGGTTTTTTTAAGGAGTGGGTTAACGGGCAAGTCCTAGAATGACTAGGTTGTTCCGTCTCTGTGGGTCGTCCCTCCGCCTTGCTTTCGCGCTCTAGCTCTAGAGTAAGCAATCTTGTGAGCTTTAGCCAGTTCCTTATAAAGCCATATATATGAGTCATGGCAATAGTAAAGAGCAAGTCTTACGCTTCTCGCGCTTAGTGGAAAAAGCTCAATTACATCTCCAACCCTTTCCCTTTGTTGTCACCGGCCGATAGTTTCGCTTTCTCTATTCCCTCTCTCCGAGGGTTAGTTGTTAGTTCCTCGATCCCGAGATCGATCAACCACGTACTCTCTCCTGAAATAAATAAGAAAGTATGCAATCGAGCCAACAAAGAGTAGTACCACTCAAGCAAGGACAAGAACGGGATCACCAGCACCGGGAGGAAGGGTAGAGGGATGACCCCAGAGCAAAGCGATCAAGCAAGCATGGACTGGCTGGTTTGCCCTAAATAGCTTGAGTTGAACCAGTGTAAACTGCTGAAAGTAATGCAGATGAGCCAAATGCCGAGTCTAACTCGGTCAAGTCCCTATTTCTGAATTCTAAATTCTTCTTGCGCCTAAACGGAAAGGGAAAGAAGGTTCCAAAGCGAACGACTTAAAGGCCTTCGAGCCCAAGTTACCCGACCAAGCCAAGCGGATTCCAGATGTTGGTGAAAGAAAGGGTACCGCCTTTTGATGTATAGCCTAGTGATCTAAATGAATAGTAGTATTGCTATGATATATCCTATAGAAAGGGGATTCTAACTTCTTCCTTATTTAGCTGCTAAGATACCATTTGGAACTAAAAAGGCCAGAGATTGCTCCCTCACACAGCTTCTGAAACAAAAATGCTTCGAAAAGCGGATCCCCTTTGTTAAGAATAAATAGAATCT
>NW_028322653.1:713514-756248 GCF_047325235.1 Durio zibethinus
TGGGGCTATCCTCCCCTTCCTTTAGCCAGTTTCCTTTGATGTCGGTCCAGCCAATAGAGTTTAAAAGATATTTAGTGTAAGTTTAGTCCTTTCTTTACTCCTCGAGCTTCGCATCGCTTGCTCTACTTCCCGCCATATTCTGTATTTCTCTACTCCTTATGGACTTTGGAGTATAGTTCTGGGAATGTCGTTGTATTGTACAAGTGAACTATTATCGTAGAAGAGAGGAAAGTCTAATATTCTCTTGTAAGTCCCCTTGCAGCCGGGATATAGGAATATGAAAATGGCATTCGCATGTTGAATAGTTCGGAAGCAGGAGTAACCTGCTCAGAATAGTATGAGGCGAGAGCCGAGCAGTGGCTAGTATCGCCGTTATAGTCGTTGGTACCGGGCTATGAGTTGGCCAGTGTTATTGGTTCGAATAGACTTAAGAAATTATCTCTTTGGCGAGGCCGACGTCAAAAGCGAGGAGGGCGACTGGTGTCAAAGTGTAATAGCGTAGAAAGTGATTCATCAAATAATCTTTCCCTACGAAAGAGCTATCTCCACCTCCTAGTTTGTGTAGCCAGCCTATCCTATGCGAACGAACCTGAATAGCGCCAGCGCTTCTCCGCGAGAGTATTCGATAGACAAGCGTAAAAATAGAAAAAGGTTCATGACCATCGATCGGTCGGAAGGTTCAGAGTGATAGATATTATTTATGTTCAAAGTAAGGAGCTTCCTTGTATCCCGCTTGGCGGTACATAAGGGGAAAGACGAGAATAGACCTCAAGGTCGGCTGTTTTTTTATTTTTATTTCTTTCTTTGGCTATGGTTGCCTTGACCAGAGAGTGCCAAACCATTTAGAATGAACCGTTCACCTTTCTGAATTGATCCAGAGGGGAGAGGGCTTCTGGCAAGTTGCTTCCATCGTCCGACTTAGTCTGCACACCAAGGAATGGCACCTACCCTGCCTGTGGATTCGTGAATTTCCATCCATTCTATCCATGATACCAAGACCGGGGACTTTTCTTCTGGTCAATTCAAATGAAGATCAAAAAGAATCCGATTTTCTATTGCTCCGGAATGTTGGAAAGTCTAACGTAGAAAAAGGGCACAGTCTTAGTTCCCTAGTTCCTACCAGTCATTAAAGAGATGTGGTACTTCCGGAAAGAGACTGGAAGGGTAGCAAACAAGGAAAGGTAAAGTAGGGAGAGTTCCCTGAGAGTAAGCATATATCATCCCTGGGAAGAAAAAGAAAATCAGTATAAATATCAACTAAAGAATCCGACCCCTTTTCATTACTTTAACTTTTTGATGCGATGCATAAGAAGGATAAAAGGGTGCGGCTGTTCCCAAGTCTCTTTGACTGAAGCCTGAAGGTCCCATTGATGAATTGGTTGGCTTTCTTACATGACGGGCAAGGCGTCTTCCTTTTCTCAAGCGCTCGAGCTCTTCTTTCATTCCGAATTCGAATCTGGTTTCAATAGGGATAGGGCAGGTAGAATTCAATTAGAAACCCTTACAACTTCTGATATTGAACGCTCTCTTCTAGCAACTGTGCCCTTTGATTTGACTTGTGGATAGGGTGAACTAGCTTCCCTGGAGCTTCTAGTAGAGGAGAAAACTTATGGGCTATGGGCTCTTCCTAGGATTAGGAACCCTCGCTTTACGATGGATGAGTGCGCCCGGGGAATCCTGTCCATTCAAGGTTTCTCGGAACCAAAAGAGCTATGCATTCTTAACAGGAGAAGGAGCTAGGGAGTGTAACGAGGCTCCGGATGGCGTTGCTTTCTCCTTCTGATCTCGCTCTGTGGCGAAGAAGCGTTTTGCTTGTGTTGGCTTGCGGTTGTGCTGTTCGGCCTTGCCCTAGCAATTCCCATCCCCGTTCAATTCCCCTCATCTACCAACAACCTCGTCAAAAACTCCCTTGATCTTCGAGGGGAATTTCAAATCTTCCTCATATTCCTTTCCTGGAACTCTAACTTCATCCTTGGCTGTGACAAAGAGCCGAAAGCATTTCCTAGGAATGAATCACAAGAAATTGGGATTTAGACATCTAGAGATTTAGTGAACAATTTGACTCATATTCCATCGGAAATAAATTGAGGAATCCTTAACCAAATCCCTGGCAAAAGAAGAAAAACCTAATCCCACTAGGGATGTCACATTCGCTTCCCCTTGGCCTCACTCACCTTTCCTTATGTACAAACCCTTCTTGAACCTACAACAATAGCTTATGCTTACCCAGCCTAGTCTACTAAAAGAGGGCTACAGCAAGCAAGCTTTCAAGAGTCTAGCAACTCAGCCTTTCCTTTGTGGTTTTCTTTTTTGTAAGTAAGAAGTGGAATTTCGCCTACAACCTACCTCTGGTGAATCTTTCTCCCCATCCATCCTAAAAATTTCATTTCAAGATACCTTGTATGGCACTGCCCCGGTTCTGCCCAATAACTTCTTCAGGGCTTTGTGACTGGTCTACTTTTCACTAGCTCAACTTTCTCTTGTGCACGTGAAGTTAGCATATTTCGTACCTTACATTCTTTTCTTACCTTCCTTTGTTGAGGGCGCTACCTGACAAGGGCATCTCGAGCTAAGCCTAGCCTATCGAGAATTAGAGTGACCGTTCTACTTCTTATTCTTAGTTGAACCCTCGCCACATCCAGGGATACAGGATTCGAACCTATGGATATCACTGTTAGAACAGGGTGGCACTTCTTTCTGAATTGAATGCCTTACTTGTCTTGTGCTTTTAGATAGGTAGGCCGATGCTGGGTAGAATTCGAAGTAAAGCAAAGGACTATGAAGAATTTTTAGTATCTAGGGCTAGCTTTATGGGTAGTAAGCAGTTCGAAAGCAACTGGCTACAGGGGCACTAAGAGCACTAACCATATTTCGTACTCTATCTAGGTTCTTGGAAAAATCTATTACGTCAGATTAGTATTTCCCTTTCCAAGGGGGAGTACTCAATTCCGGATTCACTTTCTCGGAAGGAAGTTAGCGTCTAACAATCCGGGATACCATTGATAGGATTTCCCGCAAAGCGATTCTTGTCGTCTTTTAATTCGATCGAAGGGTTTTAGTTTTAGCGGATAAAGAACAGAAAGTCATTCTCTTTATCCAGGAAGATCAAGGTTACCGGAAGTGTCTATTTGTCTTCTTTAGCGTACCGTACTAGCTGCTTTCTCTATCGATTCTAGTTTTCCTCTTTCTTTTCTATTTATCTGTTAAGAGAAGAAAAGAAAGTTACTAGACTCTGGTTACGAAGGAAAGAAGACAGGGTCTCTTCTCTATATACATATTCAGGAAGAATGAAAAGATGGGGTTTGGCAAGGACAGTCAGTACTAAGTGACTGTAAGGACTGCTGTTGATCGTTGCCGGTTCGAAAGCAAGAGTTTAATTTAAAATCGGGGAGGAAGAACTAGATTCCGTTGCAGGAAAGCGTTCAGTATCCAAACAGCAAAGGAACTTGACTCCCAGGGTCGGATGGAAGGAATCCTGGGTCAGTATTCGGTCTTTGCAGGTAGTTTATTAGTAGATAGTCTATCTTACCTTAATCCGATGAAGTTGCTAACTCTATCCTATCCTTGTCGTGCTCTCATCGGCAAAGGATAAAGGATAATCTTGGCAGATATCTTGACGAAATTCTGGGGGCGAGCTTTCAGGCTAGTAAGAGTAGCCGGGTTCGAAACAAAAGCAGTTTCAATATCATAAGAGAAGAAAGTAGCGGATGAAAGCCACAAGGCTATCTGAGTTCACAGGTGTCGTTGTTTATCTCCTTTTTTTTAAGTAAGATTGGGTGAGTGTTTCGTTAATGGCCTTTCTCTTGCGAGTAGAGTTTCCGATCTGTTGTTTGAACCTTCCTCCACTCGATCACCTCCGCAAGAGTCTAATCATGATCTTGTCACTGAAACGTCTTCCTTCGAAAGAGCTGCTATTCCGGCCCGATTACTTGGCCCTGTCATTGTAGTAGCCGATGCCTTTCGCAAGTAAAACGCATATTCAGGCCTTTCTTTTGGTGGTTCTACCATTCGTTCGTTTTGAGGCGATCGTTGATATTTTCGTTTCAATCGGTGCTCATATAAATCTCTTCCCAGCAGCTGCTTATGGATAATGCTTCTTTTGATCGGTACCTAACTCAGTTATTTCAGAACGCACCTTGCCTCAGTTTAAGTCTCTTTCCTCATCTCCGGTATCTTCATCTCTGGCCTGCTCCGCATCTGACCTCTTAAAGGACTACAGAACCACTACTCATTCCTCAAATCTTCATGACTAAAAGCCCACTCCGTATCTGGACATTTGGTGCGGTTTGGCTATGCTCGTTTTCTTCCTTCAAACACATCTCAACGGGCGTGCCTGATCGAATATTTGCCCAAAAAGTCTTCGAAAAGAAAACCCGAATCCCTAGCTTCGTTGACTTTGACGATATCGAATATCCCTAGCTTTTGAGTGCTTTTTGACAGGCTTTCAAGGTTTCTTTCCTCGAAGCCGGGAAGATGATTTTGCAAGCGGGCCACCCCCTTTCAACTCCACAGAACATGTTATTCCCACTCCTCTTGAGCCGTATGCTGTCCTGTCCTCAGCTAAACCAAGCCTTTCCTTCTGTTCTTATAGCATAGCCCTTGCTTGGGCAAGGATATAAGAAGAGGTTCGGTGGGAGGATTAACCAAGACGAATTTCGAATTTCATTACCACCAGCAAGACCACTAACTAGCAGCGAAAGGTGGAATAGCAAGATTTGACCTTATTATTCTATTTTTATTGATTCGAGAAAACCTTGGATTTTCAATTGAACCCGCTTACGGACTTGAGTTGCTACAACTGGAAAAAGGGAGCACTGGTTTGCTTCTCTGAATCCTAGAATCGTCCTCTTGTGCCATTACAACTTCAAGAAAGAAGGCCCCCCTTGCACTAATTAATACGAAATATTTTTAGAGAAGAAAAGGTCAGGGAAGGTTCCGAGAAAGACAAATCCAATCAAGATGAATCTCAGAGGGATAGGGGAGACAGGTAAGTCTTGGATTTGAAGCTATCTCATTCATAGGCGGTCAAGTGACCGCTATACATAGTCTCATTACTCTGGGTAAATGGGGCACCAGTCGGTGTGTGCAGCCACTTAATGAGGAGGAATATGTTACCAGAAAAGCGCTTTAGTCACCGATTCTTCAGTAAGTTCGCCCTTTTCATATTCGATTTATAGTTGAAGAAGAATCGCCCGTTCGTTGGCACGTCTATTCTATACGGGGTCGCTATTGCCCATAAGGAGTGGAAGAGAGACAGAGTTTCAGGTTAAATCTCCTCTTCCAGGGTTGTTGTTCAGTCTTTTGGTATGCGGCAGTTGTTTCGGCACCTCTCACTTCTTCTCCGTAGGTAGCTAGCAGTTCTTCTTTTATTACAATAATCTATATAGATTTTACTTTATTTAATCGAATGCCGTGGACCAGCCTCGCATGTCTAAGCTGGGTCTGCACTACTACTGTCAACAGGAGGAGGCGCAGATGAATTGCCAGTGTTAAGCATATAGACGAGTTCATCGATATTCACTCTATGACCAGAATGTCTTGCTTAGGGCACGAGCAGGGCTCGAACCAGCACTTTCCAGATCCGGTAAGTCGAAGAGCACCCGAGATTGATTATATATAATATAATAAACCTCCCTACCGAGGGTTTGTACAAAGAACAAAAAGAAATCGAGAATATCTTAAGAAAGATGTGAGACTGCCTTTAGGAATTTCATCAATTGTGAGGGGAGAATCTGCTATGAATGCTAACTCCGAAGCAACAATTGCGTTAGTGGTGGGTATGTTTGGTCAGTTAGCTGTTGACTAGCGCCCCTGCAGGTAGCGCTTCGGGGAGCTCTTACCCATCCCAAAGTTCACGGGTTATGACCGGACATAAAAGAAGGTTTAGGTTTCCAGTTTTCCTAATCCGAGTGCTAGCTCGTGCATATTCATCTTTACTTCAGAGCCCTTCGGAACAAGTTGACACTTGTATTTGCGTAGAAAAAGAAAGGGCCTTTGCCCAGGTTCGGGGATTACAAATACCATCCTCGCTTCCCCCAACCGGCACGGCTCCTATTGACTCAGCTGCACAATGAATCCTTGTTCTCGAATCAGCAGCTATCGAATAGCCTTTTATGAATGGTAGCACATATCCGTCGGATTAGACCAACAGGACAGAGAGTAGGGAATCCTTTTAGTCAACTATTAGGGTACCAAGCAGTGCGCTATCAGTCCAGTACATTAGTCTTAGATCCTTGAGCGAGAGCGGAGCCCTTCCACGCGGGACTCCCGGATCTTCTTTTTAGTAAACCTGCTACATCTCCTTACTTTAAATAGAAAGATATTTCTGGACAAATCAAATGAACTACAGGAGCTGCCTAAGACGGGTTCTCTTCCCCAACCGCACGCACCACCTGGGGAGAATCGGTTGCCATCACAACATAATCAGCGGGTGTCATCTATTCTCCTATTTGAGACAGTTGAAGCAGATTCTGTAACAACCGATTCGAGCACAACTTATTCTGTAATAACCTATTCTTATCAATTTATGGCATCGGATCGGCTAAGTACCTTGATTCGTCTAGGTCCTGCCTTGGTCTCTAAGGAAGGTGCCTAGCCTTGCTAACGGTTTTCCTCAGGGCATAGCTCGAATCTAAGTTTGACACCCGGAATGCAGCTATTTTTGAGGGAAAGAATGACTTGTGGCAAGCCTACGTAAAAAAAGAACTCGAAGGCGAACTACTCGGAACTCCAGCAGGCAAGGTCGGCTTAAAGACAGGACAGGAATAGCTAATCCGCAAGGAAAGGACAGGAAAGGGAGAAACTATTACACTCCTATCAGTGCAACGGCCGCTTTCTCCCCTTAAGAGAAGTAAAGGTCCGAAGGAGGAGTCATCATCCTATGAAGCATCAAAAGAAGTCAAAGGCAGAAGAATAAACATAGACTGAATACGCTGAAATAGACGCATAAGCGTAAGAGGAGAAGTAGGACTTTCTTTCCAGATCCACGAGATGAGATATGCCTTGCCTGCAGGCGAGATTTCAATCTTAATGTAGTAACCAAACACAAGTAAGTAGTTTGTCAGCCATTAATAATAAATACGTCATTCTATGTTAATGTTTTGAATTGCCTGATTGCCCGATCGTGATGAACCTTTGGGCATTGGTTAATGGGCATCGGGTAATCCTAATAACAGCATAGCCATGCCATAATAGAATCGCTGAAAGCCTGAAATAGTTTGTCAAAGGGATGCCCTTGATTCACTCACAATTCTTGGAAGAAGTGGCCCAGGAACATTTCATTGAAAAAAGCCCTATTGGTTTCAATTTCCCCTATTGTCAACTCGCTTGCCCCGGCTCAAAGCAAAGAACTCTCTTGAGGAAATTCATTTGCTAGCTCTTTCTGTGCTTTGGGTTTCCTTGGCTTCGGTTTACCTTGTGACTACGTTGGGAATGCTTGCGTAGATTGGGCTCATTTCTATCTATTTCAAATCCTCAAAGATAATTTTTTAAGAGAACCTTCACTGGATAAGCACTTTGAGTCAATGAATTAACGCCCTTCTCCCTTTTTAGTTTAGTCAGAAAGAGTGATGACAAAAGGTTTGATTATGAATCAATGCTGGCAAAGAATCCCCATAGCTGGGCGGTCATTTTGACTACACAGGACCCACAACTCAAAGTCTCATAGAAGGGGTATGCTCAAACCGGGCTTGACAGACTCGATAAGCCTTCCCTAAAAGAGGTTCCGGTAGAGGATTGGGAAGGTTACTAATCTTGAAAGCTTTCAAAAAAGTTCAATAAATAGGCTTTTCACTCAACTCAATACAATAAAGTAAAGGACTCTTGCTTCATCGGATGATTCTCTCCTTCGTTTACCAGTTGGTGCCACAGGAGGCCCAGAACCGGGCAGTTCAACGCGGTGAGGTGAGTCCAGCCACTCCTAAGCGTCGAGATAGATTGGAAATTTTACAAAACCACTTTACTGAAAATGATTTAGCTCCGGCCAGTTCCGCTGGCAGTTAGAGTTTACGACTCAGTAAACTTAGCCAGGAACTTGAGAAGAGTAGTGGGGATAAATCCGCCTAGATGGTATAGGGAAAGAGTTTGGCTGGCGAATATAAAGAGTTCTTACTTTCTTTCTATCTTCAAAGTAGGGTCAGCCTCGGATATCACTGGGCTTTCTCTCGAATAGACAAGATGTGTTCTTTTTGCACGTTATCTTTTCGTGTTAAGCTAATCCATTTTTTTTTCTTGGGAGTTGTAAACTTGTTGCATATGGTGTGAAAGCATCTGTAATTGGATTACAGTTGATCTGGATTTTTATCTATCGGGTTGTCCTCAACGCCATAAATTCTCCTCATTGTCGGAAAAGGGGACCTGAAACAAATTAGAATGTTGGCGAGTCTTTAGTTTCAAGCTATTCTATTGATAACCAATCCATTGTATAAGGGCTGCTAGAAAGCTTCCTTCTTTCGAGAGTCTGAGGTCGTGTGTTTTCACACAATTCTTAGGCTTAAACGTGCATTTTCGGGTCTATCCTATCTTATATAAAGTTTCGAGCTGGGAATGGGAAATCCATACCAAAATAAAAAAGTTGGCATCAACTTCTTGAAAATCTATTTCAGCTTCAAAGTCTGTTGCCGGGAGATACATGATTGAGCTCACTAAGTCAGAGGCGGGAGGGAATGCAGGTATTGACTATCCTTCCCTCGAGGTTGGAGCTTTGTCCGTTCTACCAGACAGAGTCATAAGCGAAAGGTTCTTTCCTTCAATTGAAAGAAAAAGAAAAGTAAGGGCAGATGTCAATTGAGAATCTTGGCTTCGGTTATAAGAAGAGTAAGCGGGAGGCTGCCCCGGAGCCAACCCATATAAAGAAGCGGGCTGGCATTGGGGAATAGGCTTAGCTCCCTGACAAGCCCTTCAATCCATCTTCCTCTTGGCTGGCAGCCTAGATTGAGCCCTGGGACTGATCTTCCCATTGGCTTTGCTACAGCAGTACTCACAGTGTAAGGTCAGCGGGTAGCATAGCGAAATTCCTCACCGAGATGACTGGACAACCTCTCGACCAGATCGTTCCAGCGGAGCGATTAAAAAAAGCGTCTTTGGCCTTTGAAGGAAGTAGTTAGTGCTCTAATTGAGGATTATATGAGCGTAGCTTAATTTAGCTAATCTCACACCGAACTATAAAATAAATATGTGAGTGGCTCTTTATGGAGACTTAGCCCAATGGCTACCACTTTTAGTGTGCTAAGTTAGTCACAGGGAAACCTCCAAGTTCTTTCTAACCTCCGACTCTGGATGGCTTGCTTGCTTGATCCCGGTTTATCTCCTTTTGAGGGGCGTAATTGTTTATAAAGTACCTTGATTGATTCGTTGCATTTGCCCCCTTCCGGTGGGTGGGTAGGTTGTACCGCCCGTTGAATGGGTTGTTTGCTTCGTCCGCGCTCCTGGGTGCGTTTAAGAACAATTTAAGAACTAGAGGCGATTGCGGGTGAATCCCTCGATCTTTTTAATTAAGTAAGCGGGTTATGGATTTGGATCCGACCCATAATCTCTTTCTATCCCTTCGGTCAACCCTCTTAGCTTTCGTCTACCTGGCATCCAACCGTCTAACGGGAGGTTCCATCCACCCTGTTCTCGTTCCATCTCTTTCGACTGATTCTTTCATTGGTTTTTTTAAGGAGTGGGTTAACGGGCAAGTCCTAGAATGACTAGGTTGTTCCGTCTCTGTGGGTCGTCCCTCCGCCTTGCTTTCGCGCTCTAGCTCTAGAGTAAGCAATCTTGTGAGCTTTAGCCAGTTCCTTATAAAGCCATATATATGAGTCATGGCAATAGTAAAGAGCAAGTCTTACGCTTCTCGCGCTTAGTGGAAAAAGCTCAATTACATCTCCAACCCTTTCCCTTTGTTGTCACCGGCCGATAGTTTCGCTTTCTCTATTCCCTCTCTCCGAGGGTTAGTTGTTAGTTCCTCGATCCCGAGATCGATCAACCACGTACTCTCTCCTGAAATAAATAAGAAAGTATGCAATCGAGCCAACAAAGAGTAGTACCACTCAAGCAAGGACAAGAACGGGATCACCAGCACCGGGAGGAAGGGTAGAGGGATGACCCCAGAGCAAAGCGATCAAGCAAGCATGGACTGGCTGGTTTGCCCTAAATAGCTTGAGTTGAACCAGTGTAAACTGCTGAAAGTAATGCAGATGAGCCAAATGCCGAGTCTAACTCGGTCAAGTCCCTATTTCTGAATTCTAAATTCTTCTTGCGCCTAAACGGAAAGGGAAAGAAGGTTCCAAAGCGAACGACTTAAAGGCCTTCGAGCCCAAGTTACCCGACCAAGCCAAGCGGATTCCAGATGTTGGTGAAAGAAAGGGTACCGCCTTTTGATGTATAGCCTAGTGATCTAAATGAATAGTAGTATTGCTATGATATATCCTATAGAAAGGGGATTCTAACTTCTTCCTTATTTAGCTGCTAAGATACCATTTGGAACTAAAAAGGCCAGAGATTGCTCCCTCACACAGCTTCTGAAACAAAAATGCTTCGAAAAGCGGATCCCCTTTGTTAAGAATAAATAGAATCTGCGAATTATGACCGATCAAGGGCCGACCTACTTTCTTTGTCGATGAGCTTGGAAAGCAGCCCCCCTTTAACCGGCGACGTCCAAAGGCCTCACCTACTACTTAGAAAACGCCTTCCAAGGCTACATACTGATATATCAGAGTTCGCCTCACCCACTTGAGAAATGCAACTCTATATAACGAACTCTAGAAAGAAACTTTACCAAGATGGTTGTACTGCTTATGATGACTTCGACTGACTCGATCCACTTTCAGCACTTTTTTCTGCGACGAATGCAGGGAATAAGTCAGAATTAGGAGGGAGACGCCCAGTTGCTAAGATTAGCACGGTTTGTTTCCTTGTTGCTGCAGCAATGCATGCGCCTTGTATTGGATTGGAGCACTTTACTGAATAGAGAGCCCCCAGAGATCATCAAAGGATCAAACACCATCCGTTTATAAAGAGCATTCCTATCACCTTTCAGTGATTTTGATTTTCCTCAGCATGTTCGATCGAGTAGACGCAGCGACCTTACGAGTACCGTCTTTGCTTTGAGCCACCGGCGAGTTCACCAGAAACTGCAAAAGCTGTTGCCTCTTCCATACCGAACAAAGCCTTTGGCACCTGCTCCCAAATCTTGATGTCATATTTAGCCAACATAGCCAGTAGCTACCTAGAGTAGAGTTAGAGTATCACCATATTTTTTTGTCTCGATCAATCAATACTTGCTAGTGAGCACCCCCGCTTATAGGCGAGTTTCTATCCCATCCGGGTCGATTCGCCTCAAAACGTAGGATAGCTAATAAATAGTGTCTTTCCCAACGAACAGCGATAGGACTTTTCTTTGGTAAAAAAGAATCAGGCCTTGTTGTGAAATCTTTCTTATAATGTTAGGATTTACCCCTTTCCAATTGGATTGGATTTCTCGAGCTAAGTCATCCTCCGCTGCTTCATGCACTGTAAAACCCTTGAGTCCCAGTTGAACTTGGCCGTTGTTTAGGGCTAAAATGTGGGTGGAGCATCAAAGTCATGGCTCGATCGACTTAGCTGCTAGAATCCCTTGGTTTGGTGCGCATGATGAAATATTATCTTCGTCTAATCACCGAGGCCACCTCTGAGATACAGCTAAGATCCATTCCTGCGCTTCCGATTATGGAGCTGTACCTGTTCCGAGGGAAATAAATGGCGCTAGTTAAGCATTCCAGTATAGAGCTGCCAAACGAACATTGGGCAGATTCCCATTGTGAGCCAGGAGTGATTCAAGAGTATGCATGTAAGCAAGGGAGTCCGTCCTTATCCTTATAGTTCAAGAATGATTAGAGGGGTGATTATCCTGTACCAAAAGCTCTAAGCAAGAAAAAAAGGATAGCTCATTCAAGCACCGGAAAGATTCACTGAACGTTCATTAGATGAAGCTGCTCAAAGTTATGACCAAAGTCAGGGAGTTTCAGTAAGCAAGTTTCTAAAGAAAAGAACCTACCAGGGAAGGCGGGATCCCACTTGAATAAGGAATAAGGTAGGCAAGCAAGCCAGGTAGATTAGTTGAGTAGGTATTCACTACCCCACCCAACCAAGCGAGCCATACCAGCAAGCAGGCACCAAGCAAGCCACAGGACTGAGAGCCTGATAGTTCATGGGAGTAGTTCTTATCAACTCAGCATTAAGAGAAGAGTAGTCTTTCTCAAGTATGAATAATGATAAAAAATGCCCTAAGCAAGCAAGTAAGCTAATTCATTCAAGAAAGAATATCTGTAAGCAAGTGAATCAAAGAAAAGCCATAAAACTGGATAACCTGATATAAAGTATTCAATCAAGCAAATCTTTTTCTTAATGAAATCCATACTGTCTTCTTAAAGAGTAATCTCTCATAACCTTCTTCTGATATCGTTTTCATGATACCTTAAGGCAAGAAGCAAGCGATTGAGGGAGACTAGTACTCTTCTTTATTGATTAACTAGCCCAAGCAAGGGAGGGGGGAGCCTACTAAGCACTTAATTCGAGAAGACAAGAGAAGCGAATGAATTCGAGTAGTCTTTATATATTATAAAGTCAGAAAGAAGCCATAGAGGAAGACCCGAAAGGAACGACTCGTTTGCCAGACCGAAGAGAGAGTGGTTGACCACACACTGGCAGATCCGAGGTCATTGATAGTTTTCTCAGACCAGGACTTGGTCGGAGTTATAAATCTTCATTATGATGCCCTAGTGATAGCTATCCAGATCGGAGATTACACAGTCAGGAAAGTGATGATTGATGGCTCCAGTGGAGCCGATATACTTTTCTACCGTGCCTTCTTTGCTCTGCTCTTTCCCATAGCAAAGAAGACCTCAATACGGCATCGGCTCCCCTCGTCGGATTCAACGGTATGGCTTCGGAGCCAGTCGAAGAGGTGATGTTGCCAGTCAGAGCCGGTGACATCCTGTTGATGACTCGATTCTTGGTAATGGATGTGCCATCTCTCTAGAATGCCATCCTCGGGAGATGGTGGATACATGAGATGAAGGCAATTCCTTACACTTACCACCGGTTCCCCACCCAGTCAGGAATGATGGAGATCAAAGGAGAGCAGAGTACGGCGAAGAAATGTCTGATGATTGCCCGCAGCCAGGAACATGAAGAAGGCCGACGGCAAGACCGAATAGGTTGCAATATCCGAACAGGGAGTTGAGGCTCCCAAGAGCAATGTTTCAGATTAGCAATTACAGTCACCATCACTGCCAGCAGGGGGTTACCCGAGTGATGGGCCATTAGAATTAGAAAAAAGAAAAAGAAGAAAGGAGTCTGAAGAGGAAAAGGGGAGAGGGAGCTGTCATAGATCATGTCGAAGCCATTGATATAGGGGGCGGGACAGAACCCCAAACTGTGTACATAGGTACAATGCTCCAGGAAGATGAAAAGAAGTGGCTTGTACAGCTCTTGAAGGATTACATTGATGTTTTTGCGTGGTCCTTCCATGACATGCCAGGGTTGGATCCAGAGGTGGCATGTCATAAGCTAAACCTTGATCCCAGCTTCCCTCCCGTTCAGCAGAAGAGGAGAAAGATATCTTCCGCAGTGGCAGAAGCAGTAAACCAAGAAGAAGAAGTGGACCGGCTATTAGAGGCCAAGTTTCTCAGAGAAGTACAGTATCCGGAATGGCTGGCCAATATTGTATCGGTACCGAAGAAGAATGGGAAAATAAGGGTCTGCATTGACTTTACTGACTTGAACAAGGCAACTCCAAAGGACCCGTTTCCTTTGCCGGAGCTGGTGGATTCTACTGCCGGGCCTGCTATGTTGTCCTTCATGGATGGATATTTTTGTTATAACCAGATACCCATGTACCCCCAAGATGAAGAAAAAACTGCTATCATCATCGACAGAGGCGTGTATTGCTAGAGGGTTATGCCCTTTGGACTAAAGAACGCAAGAGAGTTTCAATCACTATTCCCAATTCCTGTTCTGACTGTTTGACAACCCTTGGATCATCTTAGGTGACTTCAACACAGTGTTAGCCAGCCTGACGGAACGGAATGAAATAAGAAGCGCTCCTGCGCGATACGGAGCAAACTACGGCCCTTTCGGAATGGAATGAAACTGAGAACTGCTGGTTGATGCGGCACGAAATGTTCTCCTGGGTACAGCGGTTACAATCAGATCCGAATGGCACCAGGTGACGCCGAAAAAACGGCATTCCGCACACCGCTAGACAATTTCCATTACATTGTGATGCCGTTCGGACTCCAGAATGCGGGAGCAACATACCAACGCGCCATGACAACTCACGACATGCTTCACAAAGAGCTTGAAGACTACGTCGATGACATAGTTTTTAAGTCCAAGAGACGCAAGGACCACTCGGATACCTTGCGCAAAGTGTTTCAAAGATGCCGTGCCTCCAACCTGCAAATGAATCCTCTAAAATGCGCATTCGGCGTCCCAGCGGGCAAGAAAAGAGCCTTTTATCTCCCACCCAACCCGATCCATCAATATCATTTATGGATTCAAGGAGCGGAAATTACTAAAGAAAGGATCAGTTGTTGGGTGACTGATTTTGGTGACCGATTCCCTTCAAACTTATCAATCTGGGATGGTGAGTCACCTCATTTGCTCTCCTTCCTTTGACGGATGTGCCACCGATCAAGAATTGGATTGGTGGCTGCCTTCTCGAACGGGGATGTAAGAAGAACTTCTCCTCCTCCCCAACCTTGCCTCCCATTTATTCTGAGACGGCAAACGAATAACTTATCTTTTTCCGTCCGTGGGTGAGGAAGAAGGAATTGATCGACCGATCCGATCCTTCCAAGAGAAGAGATAGAGAACTCTTCCGGCCGGTTCAATAAATCTGCTCTTTTCCGTTCAAACAACTCACTTGAGGCGGCTACCTTTGTTTGTTTGGGATATTACCATTCCTCTCTTGGTAACCAGGGCTGGGCTTTCATCCATTCATCCATCAAAGGTTGGAAGGCGGGTTATCTCCAAAAGGAATCGACCTCTCCTTGAAGGGGAGGAGGCCATTTAAGGGTGTCCGGAGGGGAGGAATCCTCTTAAACGGGGAATGCTACTATTGAGACGGCTGCCGACGAGATGAAGTCAACTCGGGAGGTGGATAGAAGGATAAGAATCGGTCGACCAGTAGCGAAGGAGTTGGGATCCCACCCGGAAGGGGACAAGGGCAGAAGCTTGCTCTACTACTGCTGGCCAAGATCTTCTTTCCTGAACTAATGGCTCTACGTCTCGAGGTAGGAATCCTATCGAATGCTACTACTTTAAGAAGCCAATCGAGTTTATAAGCAGGGATAGAAGCCATTTTTCTCCCGAGCAGAGGAATGAAATATCCAATCTTGTCGGAAAGAAGGGTGGAAGGGCGGAGTTCGGTTGGTTAATACCTTAAGTAGGAATCAGAAAGAAGCTAGCTACTGCCTAAGTCCATCAAATGCTGGCCGACTGCTTCCCTCTCCGTAAACTGCGCTCGCACGGTTGTGCCACCTCTTGAGTTACAAGAGTTTCGACCCCCGATTTCAATCGTTAGACTCAACGGATACACAAGCTTTACACATAAGCTTCACCCGAAATAGTTCTATACGGACGCGACAGCTTAGAGGAGGACGTTTAACGAAGTCTCGGTTGTAGGAAAACAGAAGGAAATCCTACTCCTATAGCTGCAGGATGTTGAATGCTTTTTCTGTGGAGAGAAAGGAGGAATCCTTCCCTGAGGGAATGAGGATAGATCGCAATCCATTCAGCTCGGGCCCCGTTGCTCGTAACTAGGAGGTGGCACCTTTACAGAGCAAGAAAGCGGTGTGTATTCAGGGTGAACCAAAAGAATCGATGGGGAACTCCTGTCTTGACCCACGCCCCGGGAGGCAATGTTAATTGTTTGAGTCTTCTGGACAGAACATTGGACAAAACCATTCCATCGGTAACGCCTACAATTACTTACTTATATAAGGATGGCTAGACGATCGCTTGCTATTACCCATATTCAATATTGTGATATTCCTATTTTTCCCGATCCTACTTGAGGCTGTTTAGCATAGAAGGACGTCCCTCGTCAGTCTAAGTCATCCCCTTCTCTTCCTTTCCCGGGGCTAGCTAGCAATCCATCTGTGAGTAAGCAAACTAGTGAGCTCTCAGGGCTAAGATAGTTTTCAAGCTTTTCCAGCAGAAAGGGGAGACTTTGATGGGGTCACTCCCTTTTTTTTTTCAGTTCCAGGAAAGTCCTACTAATCCCGTAAGCCAGTTCAAGCTAGGGAAATAGGTCATAAGATTTTGGCCATGCTTTGGCAGTCTTTACTACAGGGAGTGCATTTTCTGAGTGCTTATGAGTCTCTTTTCTTTTACCTGGTATGGCTACCTAGATTTACCTGGAAGGTCTTAACTAGATTAGATTGGCAGATCCACCTATCTTTCTTTACTTGGGGTTTAAGATCCTGTGGAAGTTGGGGTAGTTTCATCCTTTCTTGCTGGGAGTTTCGTTACAGCTAGTGCCATATTTCCAAATTGCCATTTCATAAGAGAATTAATAAGCGACAGTCTTTGTTGAAGAAGCTCCAGTCGCA
This sequence comes from Durio zibethinus, assembly GCF_047325235.1. Taxonomy (NCBI): domain Eukaryota; kingdom Viridiplantae; phylum Streptophyta; class Magnoliopsida; order Malvales; family Malvaceae; genus Durio; species Durio zibethinus. The sequence continues at coordinate 730,092 of NW_028322653.1, forward strand.
GTGTACCTAGTCCCAGCTTACCTTGCAGTCTCTGGTCTTGTCCTTTACTTTCTATCAGTTCATCCCGAGAGCAGTAAAGTTTTCCATTAGGAGGTTCAAGCGTAATCCAACTGGGCTAATGAAACTGGGATTACCGGTGTTTGCAGCGAATAAGGGGTAGTCTAATGTAATATTACCCGCTCTCTTAAGGTTAAGGAAGAGACCTGTCCCTGAAGGATTGAACTCTCAGGGTTGGCATTCTAAGGAGCAACTTCCCCGTAGGCTCGATTCGGTTCCATCCTATACCTTATATACTACGTCTTATCACTCGGAATCGCATTCTATCACACTGGTTTCTTGTTGAATTAAAAGATTGGATTAGTCTTTCTGTACCCACACCGCCACTCCTGTGTGAGAGTGATGAAATATCAATGGGGGAGCCTCATAATAAGGAATTAGCTTATTGTAAAAGTATTTTCGCTGCCAATTTCAACTGCGCCTACTTCTTGCTTGAAAGTCACCCTCGACTTCCAGTTGTCCCGCTAACCGAAAGAGGCCTTTTATTCTGAACGCTTTCACTGAACTACTTACCCTATATATGCCGAGCTGAACTAGCTGCTTTCTTTCTCTTCACGAGAGTACTTCGCTTGTGCTGCTTCCCGAGCTTATGTCAATAAAATAAGTCACTCTCGCTTAACTAACAAAGAGACTGCAGACGATTCTCGGCATCAAACTATCGCTTACTTGCCTGCTGGCTAATGGCTTTCCTTATTGGGATTTCTTTCTGCTTGTCTTCCTGGTCAAGAAAGCTTGAAAGAGTGACTCTTGCGTGGACAGAAGTAGAAGGAAGGGACCGAGGTGGCTAGCTTTCCAGCTTCTGTGCTTGATATTAAGAAGATGGCATACCAACGATTCACTTACTTAATGGAATGATGGAAAGGAAATGGGATCGACTAAGGAAGATTGTTATTGATCCTATTTAGCCCATAATGAACAGTCTTGATGCTGTCGGCTAACAGAAGAGGACGTCGTCGATTCCGCACTTAAAGATCTCCGCTGTACAGGGATGGAGAGTCTGAATGCTGCGATTTCTGTGGAAGGTAACAAGAGAGTAGAATCTTCGAGGGACCACAATAAGGGGAAGTCAACTGTTGCCCCTCAAAGGGCCCAGATACCGCCTAAACCAGTGCAAGGTAGTCTTCCTAAGGAAAAGCTAGCATAGCAATAGGGAATCAATCTAGTATTGACCAAGGAAAGAGGGTGCTGGGGGGTCCCACTAAGGTGAATGTTATTGAACCTTCTCATTCAAACGTTAAAAGCCATGCAAAGAACTCTAAAATGGGAAAGGACGTTCCTTCTACGTCCATTGCTACTGTAAGACCATCAACAGGGGGAGATGAGCTTAATGTGGGTGTGGGGCCTACACACTTGGAACAGCCTCGCCAAGAGTCTGCACAGGCCCAGGAGTTAGGTCATTTTCTCTTTGGAGCTTTTAAAACACCAGTTGGAAGACCCCCTGACCAAGGGAATTTTTTCATCTGTCCTTATCGCTTGATAGTGCCACAAGAAGTGACATAGGTAGAAAAAGAGGCTCAATTCTCACTAAACGCTCCTCTAGTAAGGTACTCAGTGGGGCCAAGGAGAAGACGTCACGCGAAGAGAACGAGGGCTCCAGTAGTGGGAGCAGTCCTTATGTAGTGCAAGCAGTAGGAGAAGCACAGATACTTTTTGAAGTGGAGTCATTGTGAAGACTAGCGTAGAGGTCCCTAACTTTTATGGAAGCTGAGACCCCTCCGTGACGTGGTCTTAGACTGGTTAGTCGCGATGGACCAGTATTTCGAACTATCAGAGATTACGGACCCGGAGCGGGTACGTTTCACTACCACATTATACGAATACAAGCTGCTTGTGCTTGCTTATCGGCTGTTTTCACAATAGAATCATAATTAGCTACGATCAATGAAAATCTCGTAGTCTAGTAAAAGCCAACATAGTAGCTGTGACGTGAATAGCTAAAGCTCCTCATATAGGCTGCATCGTGCTGAATGAAAAAGTTTCCCCCATTCCATTGAATCTGTTGGCCCCTAGCGCCTCTCAAAGCAGCTATCTGAAATGCATAGAAAGCAGTTTGATGTCTAGCTAAGTTGAGTGTTTTCGCACCTTGCGTGCTCAGACTCGCTGGCAGAAGAAAGTACAACTGAAACCGGCTATGCTATAAGTAAAACAGACCCGAAACTGGATCGCTGGTCACCCTCTAGTATATAGAAAAAGATTCCGGCTTTGAAATGGTGTCACTGGCCTGGCTTGTGTGGCAAGTGGTAAGATGGATCATGTTCGGCTTTGTTAGGCCAAGCCCAGATCTGGTGGGTAGTAGCTGCAATAGGACACCACGCAGCATCGCTATCACTTTGTATGTGCCTTTTATAGTAAACACCATCACTTTACATATTTTTCCGGCAATCTCTCAACACATGAACCATGTCACCCTTTCCAATCCACATCTGCTGCAGATATCTTCAGTAGCCATTACATATCCCTACCTTTATGTTAAGTTAACTACTTATTTGTTTGAGCTCATCGAATTATAACTAGAAAATAAAGTCAATCTATTATTATTATATTATATAGGGGTTGGGTTATAGGGCGTATAATGCCATATTAATTGCCTTAGAAGCGATAGTTACAAAAAGAGAATGAAAGGCTTACTTCGATCTTAAAAAGTCCGATAGTGAGTCACGAATGGAAGATTACCTCGGTTATTCAGGTTTCTATTAAAAAGATAGGAGTTTCCTGCTTCAGTGGGCGTACACGAAGGGAAAGATCAATTGCAAGCTATGAGAGGTTAAGACAGCACTAAAAGAATTCTTGGGAAGCCCGTCGTAAGGGAGGCGAGATGGAGGTGAAATGTCTTCCCTAAGCTCTAGTCTATGCTGCTTCACCTTTCCCTACCATAGCCCGAGGTAGGAATATAGAACTTATAGAAAAAAAGAAGGGTGATAGAAATTCAAAAAGTTAGAGACCTATGCAAAAGGGGTCCCTTATCTACCTTTACTTGAGGTAATGAAGGCGGGCTGGGCTTATTTTCTTTTCATACCTGAGAGCGGGGAGGAAAGAGGAAATGAAGACCTTCAATCGTGGACACAATAAAGGGCTTGCATGGCAGCTAGAACTTCACTGTCTTTCGTAAAATAGGATTTGATCTGCCCGATACTACTCTAAACAGGATTGGATGTAAGCTTCCAATAGCAAAGCTACAGTCTTTTATTCATGAGTAGAATAGAGATAGAGAATCTTTTCTATAACAGAATCAACCTCTTACAGCACAATATTCTAACAAAAAATTTCTTTTTCAAGCTATTGGGATTCCTTTTGAAGGTATGAGTTCGTGACAGGGAGTGCTGCTAAGGTCTTTTGTAAGTTCCTGCATATCAAGTTATAAGGTAAGCGCTGTGCTAAGTTTATAAGTCCGTCTATGTCGATTCAGTTGCAGTTATTCGCCTTTGAGAGAGAGAGAGTCTAGAGGATTCCGGATACCATCGTTAGTAGTCGTTCGGGTGCTCTATCCGCTATAGCTAGAGTCTAAATAAAAAAATGGAGCGTTTTACCGAGATTTTTGGTAGCAATCCGATTTCACTCCTAAGAAAAAGAAATGACTTTTGATTTTGCGTTTTCCCCGTATTTTGAGTTGCAATTCGAATATTTGAATATAACAGTAAGTATTGAAGTTCGAAAGTCTTATTCTTATTCTACGATATTTTACTAGTCTTTCCCCCAATAGAGTACTTCATTCTTACTTTAGCAGGCAATCAGTGCGAAAGGGCTCTCGAATCCGAGCAACGAAAGGAGGGTGGGCGTAAAGAGGGTTTACTTTGGGGTACCCTGGCACATTAGAGAGAGAGTACCCTGACAACCCGGCAAGCAAGGTGGAGCTCCTATGACCCGAGCGACTAAGATCGAAGACCTTGACCTTGATCCTTGACTTGACGAAAGGATGGGTGAAGAGGAAGTGTACGAGGGGTATATGGTGAAAAAAAAGGGCTGTTATCATGGATCTTTTTCCCTATTTTACGTTATGCCATTAAAATAAGCTCATTTGAGCCTTGAAAAAAGTTTCACCTTTTGAATGCTACTTGGGCCCTATTTCGAACATATTCGAGCGCTTATACTACTTGTACTTGATCGTACTACTGTACATTTGCTTAAGAATGTGAACTATTACTACTTACCGCAAGCGTCTACCACAATGGATCAATTCAATGCTAAATCTGACCCCAACCAAGTGGTGCTTGTTGCTTTTTATGGCTCGCGCTTCGCTTTGTTTGAGCGCTCTTCGCTCGTTAGCTTCTATTGCTTCTTCCCTTCCTTTTAGCTCCCTTCAAGCTGGTCAAGCTTGGGGGCTATAGCTCAGGTGTCCAAGTGATCCAGTGGGCTATAGTCCTTTCCTAGTGCGGAAGGTAGGTGAGTTAGTGTTCGCATGCCAAGGGGCAATGGTTGTTATTGTCTTTGTCAAATCAAAGGAAGGAGGAAGCCGCATCTTCATCTAAAGCCGAAGAAAAAGCATCAATCCGAAGCCGCTTAAGCCGAATGGTCAGATACAGACTGAGATTTCTCATTCACCACAGAAGCAGACAGACGCATTCCGGGGAGTAGGCTACCCGTCGAGCTCTTTCTCTACGATATATGGAGACGTACTACGATATATGCAGCAGACATACGAAGAATGCTTCTTTCTCCTCTTCGGCTTTCTGATCGGAATCACGTAGCGGAGATCGGGCTGCTGTAGCTGCCTATCTATCTGCACCGAACTGTGGAACCACTAATCTTTCGCTTTCCTTGTGTGTGACACAGCTTCTGAATGTTCTGATGAAGGGCGCTGCTTCGAATCCCGTAGCGTCATCTGTCGTCTCCCCGCCTTCACTCTTTCGATGCCGGGTCGTAGGTTGCAAGGTGTCGGTCCTTATCTTAATCTTAATAAACAACACTAGTGAGAGAGAGAAAGACTTCCTTCTTCTAGGACTTCCGTTGACGTTACGTGAAATTATGAAGATCAGATGTCAGTTTTCTCGCTCTTTATGTGGATATGAACAAGTAGCAAAGTAGGATGATTCCTTCCATTGAGTTGCACAAGTTGTTTGTTTCCATATCCCTTAATTTATATATTTGAGTAGGAGGATGCCCTCAAGCGCTCACTACGATCGATCGCCTTTGAATCTAATCTATTCCTACCCACCGAACACCCCTTTTTTTTGAGCCGTGGTGGAATAAAAAGTGGTTCAGGTTGAGGTTGTCTCATCCAGGGCGTAGGAACCAGTCGTTGCAGCTGGGAAAAGCTCGCTAAAGCAAAACAGGTCAGTCGTCTTGGCGTAAGACGGTGGTTTTGTTTTGCGCTAGCTATTATAAGTGGCGGGGTGGCGGGAGACTGAGCGAAACGTTTCGCTCAGTCTTTAGAAAAATCCTTGATTGGTTCACTGGCTTGATTCTCTTCTTTGAACCCTCGAGAGTCCCTGAACTACAGACAAGAAAGACAGGAACTGTAAAAATGACTAAATACAGTCTAGAGAACCCAAAGGGAATAATATACTCACACTAGTCCTTACAAATAGACAAAGAAACAAAATATTCTCAATAATAAGCCCTGGTCCCGGCCCGCTGGACTCACTACACCACCAAAAGGAAGGGGATACCTAGACAGACACCGACAGCCTGCAAACACAAGCTAGATTGGCATTTTGATTGCTGAAAACGCATTTGATGAGATCGATCGCGATCGTACCAACCAGATCATAACTCGTGAGAAAGTCAATTTCTTTGTAAGCAACGTGGCCTGATCATTCAACTTTCGTTTTGAGGTGAGGGTGAGGAACGATGAAATTGTCTTCTCCTTTGCTTGCTGACTTTCACCGACCGCTCCACTGAACCGGCTGGATTCGTTCACCAGATAACTACTTTCCGGGCTAACACTCGTGATGAAAGAGGATCGTGCCAATGGCAGTTTTCCTGCTTAAATGAAATTACATTGAATTCCCTTGTAGTACACCATTATCGGTTAGAAAGGCCTTTTATTGGCACTAAAACAGCCTGTTTAATATTCCATACTTCCCGTGTCGTATGTCGTACATTCATTTGTGAAGTCTTATTGCGTAGATCCTAAGATATATAAAGTGTGAAGTGAGGGATCTCACTAGCAGGATGGAATAAACTTCTTCTTTTGCCTTAAACTAATCCCGTGCAAGCTTTGCTTACTCGAAATGCCCACTCGAGATCTCACTGCCCGGAGAGAGGAAGCTTTAGCTGATGAAAGAGAAGCCCATATCGGCACACTAAACTTCGTCGAGCCTTGCTTCGTTTCCTCGGCCTATTCTTGAATGTCAGTCAGTAGTAGGGTATCTCATTCTGGTTCTGAACGCTTGTCAAGTTGCTGTGTATTCCCCTTAGCATTACCGATGAGCTGCTCCCTCCCCCGGTTCACTACCAGGTGTTCCATTTTTTTCATGGATAGCTTCCGCTGGAGCACTTGCCTGAGTCGATTATCCTCCCTTTTCCTATCTTTTTGCTTCTTCTTGCTAGCCTTCGATTGTATGGTTTCCTTATCGCTGTTGTCGAGCTCCAGCCCGATCCCTGTGATCTCGTACTTGGTGTTCCCCTATTTTTCTGTTCGTCCTGGTATGTACCCTTTCACTCCAGGGAAGGTTCCCGAGCTTGGCCGCACCAAATCCTGGAAGTGGCACCGCTCTGGCGATTGGCAAGACATATCCGAGGAGCGCTGCCTGAACGAAGCGTGGGCGTCAAGCATCAAGTGGGGCGCCGAATCGTTGCAAGAGGGGGTACTAAGCGGGATCGACCGGTCAGAAGCCAAGCTGGCCAAAAGGCATAGGGCCAAGGCTGAGCTGGCAGCACTGATTGTGTGCTTTTATTGGATAACTTCCATCAAGGGAAAGTGCACTTTAGCTCTATTCCGTTTCCACAACGTGTTGGTTTCCCGCTCCGCCCCCTAAACACTATGGCATCAAGGTCGGCAACCCCTAAGGGTCGGGCCTCAACCAATCTACTTATCTCAACCGATCTACTTATAAGGGGAAAGCCACGAATATCGGGGAAACACTTATATATATATATAATAGGTGTATCCTAGAAAGACGGGCTAGAGTAAGCGCCAAGCGCTGGCCCATTAGTGGGTTAAATTCCTGCTTGCCTTTCATTTTGAATTGAAAGAGTAGTCTCGAGCCGCGCTCTTCTGCCATGCCAAGGGAAGATCGGATTGAACGGCTAGCGAACTCAACCCTTGCGGCAAGAAAACGACGCTCATAGCCCGGGTGTGGCTCCCCTTTCTTACTTCTCTTACTTTTTTTTTTTTTTTATGGGATTCCCCTTGCCCCCTTTGGTCTGAAATAGCCGTACGCACTCCTCCATATCCCACTCTGGAGGTAGGGCCCAAGAATCCTATCTTTTTTGTTGAGTGGAAGTAGGAATGGAGTGGCTCATGCCAGACCGGAGAGATCATACTTATCGGCTAGCTCAATCGCAAATCGGGCATCCCCATGATATATTCAGCCAGCTTGTTAGCTCAGCTTGTCTCCCTCGGGACTCGACATTCTCACTTATATAGGATTCCATTTCGTCTCCACAAGTTAGCCTGTCTGCCTGCAAGGCCCAATCGAAGCAGATTGTCCCCGACCTTAAGGGTTCCGGATAGCGCCCCTTCACTTGTAGTTTCGCTACTCTAGGACATCAACACCAACTCAGGCTCCAGCCCTAACTTCAGCTTTAGATGAAACTTAGAATTAGGCTTCAGCTCCAGCTCTAGCTTACTCCTGCCTTAGTCGAATGATCGGACAGATGAAAGGATAACTATCTGGTGAGGCATCTGGATTGGATTCGGGTCGGTTAAAGCTTGCAAGGGAGTTCGTGGCCTACTAGGAGTTCTGTTTTCTGAGGACTGATATGATAAACCACCTTATTCATTCAACTTGACTTTCAAGCAAGAGATATCAATGAATGAGAAGGAAGAGAGTGAATAGGGCACAGGAAATGAAGTCATCCAGGTTCGGAGCGGGAAGCATGGGCTGTGAGGCAATGAAATTGTTAGCTTTCATTCAGTCAGCTTGGCTTTGCCATTTCCTCTCTCAAGCACTACTTGAAAGTGCAAGATCCAAGACTGAAACAAATGAAAAAGAAAAACCTCGCATCAAAGGTTGACTTCTCTGTCGCCGAGTCAGCGCCGAATCCGCTGCAAGCGAATGCCTGAATCATGGTGTAAATTCCTTTCTTCATTCTTCAGTTGAAGCAAGTCAGTCTTTTTTGCTTTCCTTCTCTGTCGGCGGGGTAACTAGAAAAGTACGCATTCAGCTGTGAAAGACGTTATTTCCTCAAACGATTTGATCCAAGGGAATGAAACTCTGCCTTTAAAGAATGGCATTCTGCTTCAATGTCGGCGAAGACGCTCTTCTATGTTATTTAATTCGGCATAGCCGCTCTTTGCATTGAATAGGTTATTCTGTTCTGAGCCTGACTTGGCTCTAGAAAGCAGATTCCTTATTATAGCCTTTTAATATAATAAGGTCAGGCATTGCGCTGTGGCATAAGCTTTTTCTTCCTCTACTTCTACTTTTGGATTGAGAGTTCATCTGGACTGAGTAAGCACTTGTTGGAAAGGAAGGAAAAGAGCTACCAGCCGAAGTTTCGGGACTCCTAAAGGAGTTTGAATCTGTTACGCCACCAGAGTTGCCGAAGAGACTGCCTCCGCGACGGGCAGTTGATCATAAAATAGAGTTGGAGCCGGGGGCCAAACCGCCAGCACAAGCCCCTTAAAGAATGTCTGTCCCAGAATTACAAAAACTTCAAAAGCAGCTAGATTCACTTCTGAGTTCCGGATACATTCAGGCATCAAAAGCACCCTTTGGTGCACCAGTGTTGTTTCAACGCAAACATGATGGAAGTCTTCGAATGTGTGTAGATTACCGGGCTTTGAACAAGCTGACTATAAATAACAACCTATTGCTTATTTCTGATCTTTTCGATCTATTGGGGAGCCCATTACTTTTCAAAGCGTCACTTGCGTTCTGGGTACTACCAAGTTCGCATTTCAGAGAGTAGAGGGTCGAAAGAGGCTCGACTAAAAGGAGAGGGATGAAGCGACTGAAAGGAGAGGGCTTCTCACTTCTTATTCAACTTCTTCTCTTATGATATTTCATTGAGAATTTCATAAATGGGGTTTGTTTTTCTCTCGTTCACGTTGATAGCCGGGGTTCAGTTCAAAGCGAATATCAGAATTGGCAAGTCAAGTAGTACGCCCGGTTCACGAGGTTCTACCATTACATATACATAGAAAATAAATAGGATAAAAAAAAAAAAAAAAAATGAAATATAAGGGGTGAAACCACGCTCCTGACCACATACTTAGGTGGTCGAAGAGTACTTTTTGTAGTCTACCCGTGAACCAGACATCAGGTTCTAGATTCCCCGTAGAGTATGTAAGCTAGGGAGCTGACAACTCCGACAGGGAAATGTGGGGTTTTTTATATGATGTTGGATTATGGTCCGTGTACCGTGGTTGCATGGGACACCACTTGACGTACCTCATATATGAGTGACTACGTACCTTTAGCTTCGCTAAAGCAACTACGTACCTCGTAAGTGCTCGCGGGAAAGAAATGGCTACTCTATTCGATGCAATCGAAAAAAGCCAGACCAGTACGGTATCTCTTTGAATCCTGAATATGGTGATACCTCCGATCATAATCGGTACTAGTTATTGTCATTTTGATTCCTTGACTTTCTTTGTCCGATGAGAAATGCAAAACGTACGAAGTCGCTATAGCGAAGCTATTGGAAAGAAGGATCCTCCCGCTGGGAATTAGATCCTACTCTTTGTCCCCCCTCTTTACAGAAAACGGAGAGATGAATGGATTATCGGATCCTAGGCCGGGACTGACGGGGCTCGAACCTTCCGCCTTGACAGGGCGGTGCTCTGACCGATTGAACTACAATCCCAACGGGCGGAAACCATCGCGAACGAACATATATCTCCCCGTTCTGATATTCTATAGATCATGGAAAAGAAAGATTCTTTTCGCTTTGAAAGTTGCTAACTGAACTGGAAAATGCTTCTTCTTCAACCTATCTATTCTATACATACTATCCTCTCTAGATTCTATTCATTCTCTTTCTGTTGCCTAGGCTTATGTTATGTATTACTATTCTCTCTGATCTCTGGGCTTATGGCCGTGGTGGCAGACCCTTTTTCACCAGACGCTCCGGAGACATCAGACGAGTCAGTAAAGAATCCTCAGGCCTAGAATGCCCAGTTCGAGTGTTGGCCAGCTACGGGTCTTCTAAAGCCCGTAACGGAGCTTATTGCTAACTTGGTCGGATTCATTCGTGAAAGCTGTTCTGGCCTATGCCTATTCTATTAATTAAGCGCTTTAACAACAACTCTGCTATAGCTATAACAGCGGGACATCTCATTTCCGACTCAAGTATAGGCCTGATAGACAGACCTCAGTCCCTACGTAAGTAAAGGGAATGCACATAGACCTGGAGAGTCACATAGCTCGGTAAGAAGTAAGAACTCAGCTACTCCCGAACTCATTAACTCTAGGGTCAGTGACTTTTCGGTAAGGGGTAGCTCGTCAGTACCAGGTGTTGATTTAGTCACGTCTTTCAGTACTCGGACTGAAGTAAAGTACATCAATCGGTATAAGGGCTGGGCACCTCTGATATTCGCTTTGAACAACTATGACTCGCTGAATTTGATTGTTAGGTTTGCTCTTATGATATGATGCTTTGAACTCTGCTTTTGCTGGTTCCGTTGCAGGATAATAGTCATAGAGTCTTCAATACCCGGAGAACGGGAAATGATTGGGGAATTCCATTAGCTTCGCTAAAGCGACTACGTACCATTCAGCGAACGAAAGGGTATATAGCGGGCAATGAAGCTTTTCACTTTGCCATCTAGAGATAGTTTGCCGTGAGTTAGGATACGGAGTTGGAAGAGAATGCCAGTATATCAGTTCATCTTCATCAAAGGTAAATCCTTGTCTAATGCCTTTTCTCGCGCAACTAGTGCTGATGAAATGCCTTTTGACCAATAGAAAGAGATGGCAGCTCAGGCCGGGGCCCCCCTTTACGATTGATTCATTCAACCGTGGACCGCTTATGTATTCCCCTAACCCTCCTCGCGGTCCAACAGCCCATGAGTTATTCTAAGAACCCGCTCCAGACCATTTGGGTCAACCTGGTAACGTCAGAGGTCTTTTTTCTTTTTCATTATCTTCTTATGGACCTATATTCTTTTACGTGCTAGGCCTATCGTCACGGTAAACGTTCTTGTCTCTTTCGAGCTTTTGTCGTGGAGGTGGCTGTCTAGACCACGTAATCCGAAAGTTCTATATTCAAAAGTCTATGTCTACCCTTTGTCTATAGCGATCGGTTACCCGTTGGGTTAGAAGACAACAGTATGGGTTTGCTCCCCTACTACGCTTCAAGCTGCCAATCCAGGAGTGGAGTCTCGGGATCGAGGATTCAAGGAAGGGAGCCTGTCATAACACGCAGTCGGCGCGTCGGACCTTCCCGACCTAAAATAGAATCAGTCCTCGCGGGAAGCGGAACCTTGAAGGTCAGGCCCTGAAGAGGTCCCACCACATTGATTCAAATAGGCAGGGTTCCCGAGGGAACGAGGATCCCCCGCCCTAGTCTGATAGCGGAGTTAAGTGGAGAAGTAACTAGGAGAATCAAGACAAGCAATACAGGAAGGAAGAGGTTAGGGGTTTGTTTAACGAAGGGTAAGCTTCAACTATTAGAGACTTGAGAAGTGCACTGAAGGTTAGAGAATGTTTTTCCTATCTAGCGGACCTCCTGCTAAGCCAAGCCATAGCGCGACATAAGAAGATCTGGACGTGTACATATAGCTTTCATTGGCCGCCTTTTTCATCAATGAGCTTCCTCGCTATGACCACCTCCTGTAAGAGGCCTAGACTTTGTTACCCTGCCGCCCTTAATCTATCTTACTCTTCCTTGGTCTCTTCCAAAGGATATGAAATAGAATGAATTCAAGGAAAAAGTCGCCGGTATACTTTGATACAGGAAGGGCAAGACATGAATCGGAAAGGCTAACCTTCCTCATAGGAGAAATGGTGCGCGCTAAAGCTAGAGCAGCTCTTTTTCGCGATATAGGTGTAATTTAATTAATTCAGTACTGAAGATATGGTCTTCCCCCGTCAAACGAATCAAAAATCAAACTCGGAGCGAGAATCAACATCCTTACTTAGGGCTAGGCTAGGTCGCTTGGGGCTTATGGCGCTTCCTCTGCGGCTTCTCCCGCTTGGCTGCTTTCCGCGCTTAAAGAAGAGGAATGCCTATCGCTGATGAAGCTAAAGGGAAACAACTCCTCGAGTTAAAATATTCTTAATATTAAGTGAATATCACGTATAGTTTTCCTTTCTTTCTAATGTTATTACAGAGGTTTGGTAAGAATAAAAAGAAAAAACCAAACACACTAGCTAAACTCGAATAATACAAGTTCAAGCAAAGTTTCGTTACAATAATTAGGATTGAGAAGGGATTAAACAAAGACTAGCTTTTAGCAGCTTTTTGGCCAAGACTCAAGAGAGCTAGGGAAGGGAGGGATTAGTCATCCCGCCCGAGCTAGCGAACTAAGGGTTATTAGGAAAGACTTCCAAACATCATACCTCTCCTTTACAGTCGAGTTATTTCATAACCTCTTCTTCTTTCTCGTATAACTGGTAAAACAACTTGGAGGAATGCTAGGAGTGAACAGACAAGAGAGCATTAGTGCTTCTCCTCATCGGGAAGCACTGATGGGAACGATCTAGCTTAGAGGCTAGCATTAGAGAAAGAAAGGAGCTAAACTCGTTAACTCGTCTTATCTCTCTTAGCTTTCTTTCCTACGGCAAGGTAGCCCCCTCTATAGCTTTTCTTTGACATGAGGAAGACTCTCATAGGTTGGCTTTGTGCCCATGACTGCTAGAAGAGGCGCTTTTTAAGAATATACAATGATACCACATATATGGAACATGCTTTCTTACCCCCGAAAATCATACCTTGTTACAGCCAGCCAGTCTATCTTAAGCCTGTTGGAGCGCCATATAGCTTTGCCTTGCCCCCTTTCCATTTCTCAGCCTAAGCTCGTTATTCTGCCTTTTATACAGTGGAAAGCCTTTGAAATAACCCTCAGGTAAAGGTAAAAATCTAAGAAAAAAAAAAAAGCAAAGTTTGTCCCTCTCACCCTTGCGCGGAAGGCTTTTCTGCCGTTGACAAAGCTGAAGGTAAAGCTGATTGATCATACCCAAGATCATTCCTTAAGAACGAGCTCCTCCATGATCAACAAGACGAGGGGATTGATTCCTATGCCAATTTGTTAAAACCACCAGATCGAAGGGAAGAGGAAGATTGAACATCTGCTCTTTATTCGATTTAGCCATAGCCCGAGACCGCGGCTACTTGATCGGGGATCCAAAAAGGTTACTTCCCCAGTTAACCGGATGACGGGAGGATGGGCTCTTTCCGTTCCTCTAAATCATAGCTCTAACAGTCGGAGCTGCGAGAACCGAAGTATAGGCGAGGGTAGAAGGGAGGCATTCATCACAAGGGCATTCGCTCAGCAGCTAAGCTGAAGTCAAATACCCGGCAAAGTAAGCATAAGCAAGGCAAGGAGAAGCATTCCTTTCGTAAGGCGGGCTTGAGAGCTTACTCCGCTGTTGGCGGGTATAATACCCTCTTCCCTGCTAGGATCGCATAGCTATTGGCCTACGCTATCATATCATTCCCACTCAAGCAAATTGAGGCTAACAACAGCACAATCTGTCTGCGAGAACGGCGGAGAAGAGGATTTAGACGACAACGCGTAAAGCCGAGTTAGCCCAACCGTCAGCAAGAGCCCCCTAGTAGAGATCTATTCGCTAAAGACTAGCTCCGGGATCTTAATTATAATTAAGACAAGAGATTCTCGAGTTAGCCTGAGTGACTTCCGGAACAGGTATTGAAAATAGATGTTACGAGTTAAGAGTTCTGCAACAAGTTTAAGAGTGCTTAGTTCTGTAGTTAAGCAGTTACGAGTTACCGCAGTTCTGAGTTAAGAGTTGCTCGACCGAAGCGAAGCTAAGAAGGTTTGGAGTTTCACCGTGAACTGAAAGCCTAAACCTGAAAAAATATTATATTATGTTGAGGTGGGAGACTAGCTTGACTAAAGGAGTAGCTGAAAAGGGGTTGAAGCTTAACTGGTGAAATACCCTGAACAATACCAGATCAGGGCATATCAATACGCAGTTAGGGGATCAAACTGCTCGTAGCAAAGAGATGAGCGAAGAAGCTAACTCGACTCAAAGGTTTTGAACACTTGGCAAAAACCTAATAAGTAGGGCATACCTGGATCGAAGAGATAGGCACGAAGTCACTCGACTCTAAACCAAAATAAAAACACTTGGCTATAGGATGAACACTCCGGAAAGGTAGGTTCCATACCGACTCCTATCCTAGAATCAGCTCATTTCACACCAACTAAAGCAGAACTTAATCACCAAAGTAGAGTTGGGTAGAGCCCTAATACTAATAATGTAACTGAACGAAGTGCGCAATACGAGAGCAAAAACCTTCTGTGTGTAAGAGCAAGATCGAGTTAGGTAGGATGTAGATCGAGCGCAATAAGCTACAGGAGTTCTTATTTCGCTTTGGAAGGAAAAGAGCATCTCAAATAAGGTCCTCACTCAGCTCTCAGGCTGGGCTGTCTGAGAATAGCTCCACCAAACAAAGAATAGGAAAAAGGAGTGTAGGATTGGTAAGCTTTACCGGAAAGAAGCAACTCGACTAATTCAGGAGGCTACTACCGGCGAAGCTCGTTTGCTTCGGAGCGTGCTATCTCTTTATTCGGAAACCAATCCGTCTAGTCTTTTCAGTCGTCCAGGTAGTCCTAAGAGTGGTCCATCCATCGTAGGTAAAGTGCGAAATGTAGTAGGCCATCCTATCCATCTGCTTTCCATTTCGGACCTCTCTTTCTGGTCTGCTAGCCTTACAAGTCTTCCATTACGTCTGTCTCAATGTCTATTGTATCGAGTGAAAATGAAAAGGCTCCTTTCGATGTTTTCGATGTTCCTGAAATCCGCCACTCCATTTGAATACTGGATTGGTAGAGGTAGGCCACTCAACCCTTACTTGAGAGGTGCACTCATTGGCTGTTCTCGAAGAAATGTTGAGGACTCAGAAATGGAAAAGTCTCGGAGAGCTATTAGGACTCTGGTCCTTCCGCTAGCGGGATAACTAACTTAAGACAAGTATACAAAGAAAACAAGGGAGTTTTTGCTTCTTTAAGGCGTAGAGGAAGGTTACACCGATCCTGCATGCAAAAAGAAGCATTTGGAGACAAACCCAAGGCTGAATGTTGTACCTTACTTCTAGGCCTAACTAAGAGGTCACTTCACCCGCTCTCTTTACCTTTACTGAAATTCCTGTATGAACGGTCCAAATGATTTAGCGTTTTAGCCTTTAGAGAGGACTTTCGGGCTTTTTTGAAAGGATTGGTCGATGACCGGACTTGACTTAGACTTACCCTGCTTGCCTATCACAAAGAGAAAGAGCCACCCCAGACAAACGCTCTCAGAGGCCTTGATCGTTTACGGCCTGTTTCGGCTATTTGATGGACGAGCCCTATTGGAGCCGTTTCCGGGCCTTACTTCTAAGTCAGATTTTGATAGAAAGAAGTAAAGTTCAAGTTCAGTATGGCTTTCATTTCCGAGGGTGGCGTCAATCCTCCTGTCTTGATTTCTTGTATTCCCTATCTCATCGTTCTGTCTGGCCAGTGGTCCAATCAGTTCTTGTCGTATATCCATGGGCTGGGTTCCTTTTTTAGGACCTTTGTCCTTTCTTTGTGACTTGAGTCTGTCAAACTGTTCACCCGTTTCTTTGTTTCCTCAGGTAGTGAACTAACTCCGGTTTGTGTATGACTTGACGCTCTAAAGTCTGTACCCCTAGTCTTTGACTTAATCGTATTCGACTTATTTCGCAGATCCGTTATTTCTTATGCATTTCTTTCCATTAGTTCTCCAAGCTTCCTTCCATTCCTTCCTGAGCTTCAGTTGGTGCAATAGCCCCAGGTGTGGGTACTTTAGTTCTCTTTCTCTCCTCTAGTACCTTACTAGTACCTTATCAGTCCGTACATCAGTTTAAGTCTTCGAAGCAAAGCAGTCGAAGTGGTAGAAGTCGGTATGTGGTTCGAAGTCTTCCATTCGGTCTGTCGGTTGAGTAGTCGATTCCGTCTGTGTGTGCTCCTTGCTGAAGTAGTGAATGTGCTTTGAGGTTGTGTAAACCGGTCGGGGCCATTGCCTTGAGTTGGTCCATTCCTTTAGGTAGGGTAAGAACCAGGGAAATTACCTTTTCCTTGTGGTAAGCGGCTTAGCATTTGAAGTGGTTGAAGTTGTGTCTCAGGCCTCGCCCTGCCGGTGTTACTTCTCTCTCCGGCCATTCCGTCCAGTTCAGTAGGTAAGTGAAGGCGAGAGTCTTTCAGGTTTAGCAACATACTCTATCGCTTAATAAGTTTGTCTGCATTCCATTTCGTCCATAGGTCTTTTGAGTTCAGTGACTGCCATGGGTGTGTCAGGACGATGTAAAGTCGTTTTCTTTTTATCTTTGCTATCATTCTAAGCCCGTACCTTAGCTGTTCCTTAGCTTTCGAAGAAGCTGTCCAGTATTCCAATCCGGTTAGGTTAGCATTCCAAGTCAGTTGAACTCCTTTTTGGTTGAGATTCAGACTAGGAAGAGGACTAAGGCCCGATCTAGGTTATCTTCTTTCCTGTTTTTCACCATCCCCCGCACCTCTTAGGTTGGTTCAATGCTTTCTTTTTCCGGTAGTGCAATTCCTGAACTAAAGGCTAAATGGAGTTTAAGTTGCTCTAGTCGGGCTGAGTGCAGTAAGGGCTTTCCTAAAGTGAATATTGAATCGTAATTCATCTTTTATGTCTCCTAGTCATATCCGGGGCGTAGCATCACTGCTCTTTCCTAGCATTCCGTTCAGGAGCAGAGGTGTTCAAAGGTTACTAGAAATTTCTTAAGAGAAGAAAGTTCGGTACCAAGGGACTGAGAAGTGAATCTGGGACGATTGGCCAACCAAGGAAGGGAGGGTGGCCTGAGGCTCATCTCACGATGCCTTCAACTCTATAAGTAAGGATTCGCTCCTCTCCTGTAAGTCAGTAATTCCTTCCATTGATGAATGGAATATTGCTTTGTCAGCGAAGGACTCTAAATCCGGTGCTTTTACCATGTCGTAAGCTTAATAGATAGAAAACCGGATTCTCCCGGTTCAGATAGGCTTCTTCTACCCCCTCCTACTGAGGAATGAAGTACCTTCTCACCTGGGCTAAGGGGCCCTTATACGGCTCCCCATTTCTTCGTGCGTCACCTAATCTTGGCCAGAAGCACGGGCTCAGGTCTCGAATCAAAAGGTGGACCAGAGGAGACTGGAACAAGATTGATCAGGAGAAAGGGGAGGTCTGATCTTATTCCACAGAGACATAGGAAAGACAGAGGCCCTTGGACCTTATGAGTAAACCGGACGAAGAAGAAGGAGTTGACCCTTGACTCACTACCACTGCCAAAGTTACTGTAGAACTACGACAAAGGGGCACAAATCCAGGTGGCTAAGTCTCCTTTAACAAACCGACTAGAAGACCCACAGATGAAGGTTTCACCCATTCCAGGCTTTTACGTGAGATATACCAACTTCGCACGATCGATATAACAAGTCCTTACCAAAATATTTCGACAGGATGAAATCAATGCTTGGTTCCTGCCGGTTTGACGAGAAAGAAAGACAGACATTCCAGAAGCTTCACTTGTGACCGTGACCGAATCACAGAAAGAGAACGAGTGAGGCGCTCTCATTTCATTCCCAGCCGCTTGGCTGATAATGAGGAAACGAATTCTACCTTTACCGATTGGACTGGTCCAACATCTCCACAGGACGCCCTACCAGCTGGCGCAAGGACTGCTTTTGCCCTGGGACCAAAGAACAAAGGGAAGCTCAGCTCTCACTACCAGTGAATGATGAAATACCTCGACTTAGAAACCACAGCCCTTCTGTCGAGAGGACAAAATCAATCCTTTTTAGATAGATAGAATCTTAGGGATGCCTTGCAGTTGAAGCCTCTGAGCCCTAACCGAAGAAGACGATTTACTAAAGAAAAAAAGACTCCATGAGCCAGTTACGCCACTTCAGCACAAGGTCTTGAATAGCCTATACGAATTCTCACAAGGAGGGAAACGACCCTTCTCTTACGTGGGACACGGAGATGGAAGAATGGTAGGACCGACTTTCAGACTTAGCCAAGGAACGACCGAGACCTCGAACATGAGAAAGACTGAGGCCTGATTCAGGAAGGGACACGAGGGCTCCTCTTTCTCACTGGAAGATCCTAATATTCTACAGTATACAGTAGAATAAGTCCCCAACCTTAAAAATGAAGGAAGGCGACCAAAGGAAGCTCGACGGAGAGGAAAGAGATCTAGTTGATCGATTCATCCTCATAGGACTGAATCTCCAAGGTCATTAGTTTCTCATCTCTTGTAACCACATGTTGGAAGTATCAAACTACGCTTTTAGCTAACCAAATCCCCATTTACTTGAGGAAAGAGAATAGTTGTAGATTCCAATCCGAACTCTTGTTCTTACTTTTCTGTTGTTAGCAAGTAATCCCTATTCCCAAGGGGAGAAGCTCAACTCAAGAGAATAGCCAATCCCAAGAGCAAGTCACTCTCTAGAATATTTGTGGAATCCTTCTACTTCCCGGTATAAGTAGCTATCCTTCCATTTCTATTCTAAGCAAGGAAGAAAGAAAGATGTCTAGACTGAGCTTTGGCGTCTCCGCCTAGAAAGCTCTTTCTCTAAGGTCAATCCTGAGATCCTGAGTTTATCAGGTCAGATAATGAGTTACCTTCTCGATCAAGAATCAAGAAAGTGTGGATTTCCTGCTCTCGTTAGCCCATAGAATCGATCAGTGTTGTTCACATTCTCCCTTCATTCTTAACCCTGCCATAAAGTTGTAAATTGACCTCACTTATACTACCCACTTCGAGCATCAGAGATTGGAAGCTCTTCACATACTCTCTAACTGAACCCGTTTGCCTCAAACGCCAACATCAGTCTCTTGCTAGCCATTATTCATTACACTTACTTACTTACGTAATTCTTAGAAAAAGAGGAAAGAGTAAGGGATGTAAGCAAAGCAAGGAGAATCAGTACCTCGCTATTGCCTTTCCTTCTGCTTTCGAGCCAGCTTTCTCTTTGAAGCTTTCAGTATAAAAGAATAAGCTTAAACTAAATAGATCTCACAAAGCAGCTCTTTCGCCAGCGGAGCGGTATCGAAAAAGCCAGAGGTTTCGAAGTGCTTTTACAGCAGTCATAAGGTAAACGCATTCAGTTGCAGAGCAAGTTGGAGTCTATAGCCCCAGTATCACTAAGAGTATCATAGCTGTGGCTGTGCATTTCCCAGTAGAAGTCTTCGTGCCAGCCGAGGTAATCTAGAGTACCAGCTCCTATTTCTTTTATTACCTTACGCAATCTGCTTTCAAGCCAGCAGTTTCTTTTAAGCCAGCCAGTATAGGAAATGGGTCCAGCTATTAGAAGATCTCCTTCTCTTTTGCCCAGAAGTTTCCCTACGAGCAGGGGTTCATTTTAGGGTTTCTCTATACGAGTGGTCCATAGGATGAGAAGGCGGATCAATTAGTCCAGTTGTACTCGTCATGGTTTTCATTGGCGAAGGTCATTCAGTTGGCTAAGCCCTTGCCCTTTGACAGCATAGTGCAATTGCCAAAGGACATTGATTCCGTTATGAGCTTATGTTCAGAGTTTCAAGATTTTGGACGAGGTCTCATTAATCGTTATTGACCTTTTTTCTCCCAGATTCCCCTCGTTCAAGGAATATTTTGGGAGCCAACCTGGAAGGCAGTGCCTAATGTAAGGATCCCTAAAGATGCGGTGTATCCTAAGTCTCATTCGAAACCGATTCAGTCAGCTTTCTTAGCTCTAACTTATGAGCTTGCTGCTTATGGATCAATGCTGAGATTAGACCATGCACAGGAAGCCTTCTTTTCGTCGGCAGTGCTGTGGAGGGGGAGGGTACGTTTTGCCCTTGACCCGACTAAGACACTCCTATTAATTGGATTGAAAGAGGCTATTCCGGCTAGCTAAGACGGAAAGCGCTCAAGTTCGATCCTTTGCCATGGATGGAAAAAAATCCGTTTGAAGTGAGTAGTAACTGTTGTCGTTCCGTTTAAGGAGGCCCACTCCGGCACTACGTGCTTTCGTGAACCACACCTTCGTTAAGTTCTATGTAGGCACGGATACTTTTTATAAAGAATTCTTCAATGAGTGGAAGCCCGTTTTTAATTAATTAAATGGTGAAAAGCGCTACGTGCATACCTATTCGAGTTGGTAGCAGCAGAGACCCCTCTCTCCCTATCCTTTTGTTTTGTTCTTTGTATGGAGAAATTTCACCATATCATTCTATATTCTGTGGGAGCTAAATTGTAGAAGCCTCTTTCTTTGGCGAGGCTTTTGACGTATCTGTTTTTCGCTTCTGATCTAGCCATATTATACACCTAGTTCTTTTCTCCTGTAGCTGGAAGAATTGCAGATATTATCATGGGCACTTAAATATAAATAGTGGTGGCAAAAGGTCCGCTGTGGAAATCTGTGCCTCTCATCTATGTTTATTGTGTTGGCCAACACAAGACCGAGGACCCGTTTTTCCAATGTTTCGACATATGGATATTCGAAGAACTCCGATATTTGGTTTCAGTAGCTCCGAGCTTAATACAAGTATTTGGGAAATCTTTCGAAGACGAATAGCATGCATAGTGTATATAGGGTTAATAGGGTTGAAGTCTTTCCAATGGAACCAATAGAATAGCGTATAAGACCTCAAAGGTTTCAGTCTAAGACCATATTTCATCTCGAGCTCCGAGCTCTCTAGAAGATTTAGGTTTCAGGAAGTGTAACACGAATAGAGAAGTCTTTGGTTTCGGTCTAAGGAATAGAAAAGGTTTAAGTCTTACCACTACAATATTCTTTCTGTACGAGCTATCTACGATATTTTGGTTAAAGTAGAGTAGAACCTATTGAATAGATATTTACTTAGTGATTTGGTCACTGCATATATTACCTATGATTACCTTTGCAATAGCCCATGCAGACGAATGAGGTGAAGAAGGTTCTCCCCCACTATGGCTATTAAAAATTTCGACTGGCTCTCGTTGACTTAGGGCCCGAGCCATCTCTCGAATAGTTCGTTCGGTGTGAGCAATATCTTATTCAAAGTCCTGGCTAGATGCTATCTTCTCATAGCTATGGAGTGCCTGGGGGACTATACTCATGATTTCATAACCTCTTTTACGGCGGAGTAAGCGGTCTCACTTATAGTGTTTGCTATGCTCAGTAGATCTGTCTGATAAAAGCAGATAAGCGAGCCTATTGTAAGGCACGGTAGTTTACTATTGGATTACCACGAGCTATAGCCCCGGGCAGGTATAAATGAATATTCAAATTCCAGGCCCTCCTTCTCTGAATGGAAGGTAGTGGAATTCTTCTACCCATCCATCAGAGGATGCAAAGGGAATATATTTATATATAAACCTACAGAAGCGTAAAGCTCCTTTAATGGATTGTTTCTCGGCCTTTGATAGGGGTTTTCCCAATTCAATTACTAAGTACTTTTTGCGGTAGAGTGGGGAGACTTTCCTTCCTAAATTAGAAGATATTTTTGGCTTCCTTGGACGGGTGCTCTAATGAGATAGGGGATAGCATATTCTCATAATTCTTGCTAGTGTTAAGATGCTTTCTAGTGTACAGAAAGGGGGACAGACAGCTTTTTAAAATAAAGAAGAAAGGAAAAGGAGCTACTAGTTAGTTCGATTACCAATACAAGGCTTGGAACGCTGAAACCAATACCTAGCTGCCTAGCTCTAGCTTCAGTGAAAGCATCCCTGAGGGTCTCGATTCACTCAGCTTCACTTTACAACAAAGGCTTACTCTTTCAACGAATAGCTACAGTTCGTGCTTCGCAAAGCAGGAACGCGGGGAACGAGAAGATACATACCGATACACAAGACCGAGAAGAGAGATTCTAACCAGAAACCGAGGGAACGAAGGGACCGAGGAAAGCGACAGCAGCTCTATAAGGGAAAGAGAACCCTAACAAAAGCAGAAATGAACGTATATTGGTTTTTGTCTTCTCTTCCTTCCTTTCCTTTTGAAAGTCTATTCAAAGATAGAGGAAAGATAGAGAAGAACAGAAGGTCTATTCCACTTTAGGATACTTGTTGGTTGTTGAGCGCGTAATAAGCGGGACTCTAGCTTCGCCCATCTTAAGGCTTAAGGGAAGCTGGGAGTGGTCTCAAGTTATGATCCCGTTCAGCTGTTGAAAGATAGGAAGAAAGAAGCAAGATGAGAGAGAAAATAAAAATCATGTCTCTTAGAATTAGAAACGTGCGAAGTATCAGTAGATTCTTATACAGTTACATTTACACTAACAAATGTTACAGTACATCGTCAGGGTCAGGGTCAGGGTCTGAAGTAGTGGAGGCTTTCTGGAAAGACTTTGAAAGTAAGATTTCTGAGTGCGTAAAGTCCGATGTGGAAGGTTCTTCAGATGCGGACGGAGAGAGTTCAAAGGTTAGCCAGTATCAGGATATATGATCGAGCCGTCAATAAGCGACGTAGGGTGACACTCAGAGTGCCTACTACAGATAGAGACTCCAGAAAGAGTCGAGTGGCTACATGTGTCAATTTTATCCATCAAAAGGACGCGTACTTAGCTATGAGAGTGGTTGAACAACTGTCTTCGACAGAAAGAAGAGCTCCTATCTACACAGTTCATGATAACTTTATTACAACTGCTCTTTTCGCTAGGAAGCTCCCAGAAATCTACACAGATGTCTTTGCTGACCTGGGTTATCCACTTCGGATGATCAATGACTTCCTCAATCAAAATCTGATTAAGCCATTCTTCCCATATTACATGGATCTATCCAACTCTCCTTCAGTGAAGAAGTCACCCTCTGGACCGGTAGGAGAGTGGCTCCTAAAGGATCCAAGCCCACAGTTCTATCACTGGGTGAATGACCCTATTCCATGTGAGCATCTTCAATCGATCTTGGAATCTCTGAGGAAGCATCTTGTGAAGAAAGTAAAATGGGATCAGAAGTGTGAAGATCTGGTCACTTGCTATAAGTCCTATGTTTATACTGTTTGCGGGGACTTTCGCAGCCTTTCGGCTGGTGGTCACTGCCATGCTCAGAGAGTTAGAGTTAATGATTTCCACAATCGGATGAATGGTTCTCTTAAGAAAAGCGCAGACGGTGCTGTGCACTACTTTAGTTTACATTATTAAGTAAGACGATGAAGAGGAACATGAAAAACTATCAAAGGAATTAGTGTGGAAAACCAGATCACTAAGTGGAATCTTTCTAAGAAGAAAGCCACAGTATAATTCTGCATCCATAACCATTCCTTACTCAGAAACCCAGTTTCAAGGGTATTGGAAGAACTTGGAGAGTTTCTTTGGTTTCGACGACTTCCGCTTCCACCGAGCTTCCGCCATTAAACATGGGGGGGTTTTCTCTGCTACCGGCGAAAATCATCTCTTACCGCTGGAAAAAGGTCCGACATCAGTACCGCGGCTAAGCCCAGAAAATGAACCTTCTCCTAACTAATTCAAACTAGCTGAACTGATCGTAGACCACCCCCTATCTTTCAGTCTATCTTTTAAGTCTATCTCGTACCTCAATCGTAACTGAACACATAAGGTCCCAATAACACTAAGTTTCAGGCCACTACCCCGAAAGAAAGGAACTACTAATCCAATCAGTCGCTACTCGCTGGAATGAAATGAGGGTAGGACCGTCGATTGGTCGTTTCACTACCTACGCAATAACCGATCCTCAGACGGAGCCATACCGCTTATCTTTTCTGTTACCTTGCTAGCCGACACCGACTACCGCAAAGGCTTCCTTTTTGGTTGAAATCTCGTCACTTTTGAAAGTGAAAAACAGAGTGTGGTTGCTCGTTATAGTGCTGAACAGAGTAAAGGGTAGACGAGATATAAAGTAGAAAAGGATTGAATTAACCCGAATCCCGGGTTTCCATCAACACAAGTATTACTGGATCATGCATAAGTTGAAGAATAAACTGGGAGTATGACGAGTAGCAGCTAGAACAGTTCCTGTTGGACTTTCTTTATCTTCGGAAAAGTGTGAATTGTAAGCGCATCCAGTTCCAATGAGAGTTTAGAACCATTTACTTCCCTTGCGAGTCACCGTCACCCTTTTTTTAATAGAAGATAGTAAAAAACTATTAATTCAAGCCCATTCCCTCCTTCTTCTCGCTAATCGATGATAGATAGGAGATCAGGTTAGCCCTACTATTATTATAACTAGGCGGCTATTAGGAGAAGATGAGATTCCTCTAGATATTTTGAAAACTCAAAAATGAGAAACTGATCGAATGTTTTCTGTCCCAATGTCAGTGTGAAAGTCCATCTTTACGAGGTCGAAATAGCATCACAGAAAGAGCAGCCGGAACCTAATCCCAGTTGGCCAGCATCAAAGCCCCCCGATGACACTCCAAATGTGGAATACCAAGTGCGAAGGTTATCTATTTAGATTGCTGTCTAGTGGTACTTTCTGGAGCGAAGCTGCCATCCAAAGCATTCTTTCTGGAAATGAAATGTTTACGGAAAGGTTGGTGAGTAGGACGGCTTCTTTCATAGGAAAGTGGATGTAATCTACTCTTTCGAAAGAAGTAGGGAAACATTTATTAACCGATCGAAACGAAGATACAATAATTGGTAGTGGAACATGAGCTGTCTCAGAAGTAGTGCCACGAAGGGCCTTCGCTTCGCACCTTGGATGCTACGGCACATACATACTGGAATTTTTTTTCTTCTGTCAACAGTAAGGAATAGAGGGGAAATGCACTCCTTAGGCCGCGAAAGAGAAGAGCTCTATGTCTATGTGTAAGAGGGCAATGCTTATGTGGACCGAAAGCTGCCTAAACTGGATCAATAGAATATCACACAGGTCTCAACACCCCCTTTTTCTCCCTTTAAATAGCCAACCTGCAACATGGGTTTCGAGGGAGGTAGAGGCATGGGCACCGGTAGTTGCGTCAGTAGCAACAGTAGCATAATCCGGATATTGAAATGGATATATAGCCATAGTCAGCTGCTGCTGCCATCGCTTTTATTTTTTAGTGAGATCATCCTCAAAAAAAAAGACTGAGCATGGACAAGGAAGACTAATCACAGCTAGTCGTGTGTCGAAATGGGACAGAGATAGTTTGTCAATCAACCACCTCTCCTCCCCTGACCAGAAAGCGGATCTGATCTAAAAAGCCAGAAAGCCACTGTCTTTATCTCCACAGCCGACAGCCTCTCTCTTCTCTGTCCTCAAGCACCACCTTCCCTAAAACTGCCTTCTCTCTAACCCTTCCCTTAAAATAAAAGCCGAAACCACAATCATTTTCTTTATTTTATTCTATGACCCCTGGAAGAGAAACTATGCTAACTTCTTTCCTAACTCTCTCTTAAAAAAAAAACTAAGCATTTATGACGCTTCGCTTGCGCAGGAAAGAAAAGAGTGTAGGCTAGATAAAAGGTATGCCTAAGGGTACACCGGTTAATTTAACACTAACCCAATCTTGGCTAGTTACGTAGACTCCATTCGCCCGTGGAGGTGAATGGAGGAATAATCAAAAAAAAGAAAGGTATTGCTTCTAATAGTTGCTCGTTCATAAATT
This sequence comes from Durio zibethinus, assembly GCF_047325235.1. Taxonomy (NCBI): domain Eukaryota; kingdom Viridiplantae; phylum Streptophyta; class Magnoliopsida; order Malvales; family Malvaceae; genus Durio; species Durio zibethinus. Next base: position 755,866 of record NW_028322653.1, read on the forward strand.
CACTCGACCACTTGTTAGTCTTGCTACACTACACTACACGAGTCTAGGGTGATTACCTTCTCCGATGATGAGATCCCCGCCGATGGGGCAACCCACACGCACCCGCTTTCTATTTTGGTGTCTTGTCGGGCCCAGATAGTACCTGCAGTGTTGATTGATAATGGGAATGGTTTGAATGTTTGCACGTTGAGCAGTGTAAAGGCTGGAGCATGGAGATATGAAGAGAAAGACGATGACGGTCGGAGCATTCGAAAATTCCGTCTGCCAGACTGTTGGAGTCATTTTTCTTGACGTTGGATCTGTGCCTCAAGACTCTGCTCTGACTCCAAATCGGGTTGCCCTTCTTTTGTACTCTAGCGTAGAGCTCCTGTTACTCGAGTCAC
>NW_028322653.1:764248-789451 GCF_047325235.1 Durio zibethinus
TATTCCCGTTGTTGTTGTGCTTTCATGGGGAGAGTACACAGGAATCTTTCCCTTCCCCTTCCCGTTCATCTGGAAGGCCCCAGCAATGGGTCATCTCATTCCTGGCAGGCTCTATTTGCTTCCTAATAGTAAGCATTCTATCTCTTAGACACGGTATCTATCGCTCTTAGGACTAGTACTTTTATTAATGGGAGAACTTTACACTCCTTAGAAAGCTTAGACTTTCTAGACCTGCTGATATCCCTTTTGAAAGAAAGAATCAATTTTACCTACAACAGCAACTCAACTCTTCAGATCAGGAATCGCCTTTCTTATCTATTTTCTTTCACGCCCTGAGCTAACTCATTTACCTTTAGCCTGCTTCACTTCAAAAGAGTTTCCGGCTTTAAAGAAGAAGACAGATTTATGCCAAAAAGCCAATTCTCAAAAGCGGAAGAGTACGTGTCATTGGTGACGGCAAGGACACCAACCTATGGCAATCTGCTTGGCTCAATGGTTATCCCCTGCGTGACCAACCAGCCAGGATCACTCCTTCGGACAGCGACCTCTTACTCCCAGCCCAATCAATGAAATGATTCACTTACGGGACATTTGGAAAAAGGCGCTGCACTGGAACTGCTATGTAGGCTTTTGTTTATCGATGGTTCGAATCCAGCTCGTCCCAACGGAGCGAAGGCCTCCTCCTCCATTTTTTTAACGTATTTGTTTGATTTATTGTATCTGGGTTCGTCAGCCTCTTCAATAGAGGTTTCCGTGTTATGTCGTTTAGTTTCTTGTTGCTTTTTAACGGGTTTTGTTCTGACTTCTTTTTCAAACAGAACAGCATGTGCCACAGCTCCTTCTTAGGCGAGCGAAGTGACCTCCCCGTTGGACGTTGGAAGAAAGAAGCTAATAGAGTCATAGAAGATCCCGAAAGAGGCGAATTGCCAGAAAGTTTCTCAAATCCGATCCTTGCATCATCTGATCTCGATCGGGTTAACTCCTAAATTCAGGCAGTGAGCATCGAATAAGCCAATTGACACTATCGTCTGTTTACAGCAAATCAAGATTAGATGGACAAAGAGAGCTTCAGTCAACACAGTCCTAGAAGCTCCATTCATGCCCACTTCTATTCCTAAGAGCCCATCATTCTACTCAAAAGAGGACGGAGGCTACTTTCGGGACATTGGTTGCAGCGATTTTTAGACCAATAGCAAAAGCAGCAACGATTCGATGGTCTCAAGCAGATCTTCCTCCAAGAGTCCTAAAACTTTTTATGCAATAATCATATGCATACGTGAGGACTCCTGACATAGCAGCCGCTGGGATGATGACAAGCTGATGAGTGAATTCCCGGTTGTTTGGGGTTCAAGGTGGAGGGAGCAGGAAAAAGGCGAATCTTTGCGATTCCCAATGGTTTTAAGCAAGCACTGCTTAGGCCTGCACATGATTGGTCTATGTCTGTTCTGCGTCTTATCCCTCAAGATGGGACGTTTGATCAGACAGCTCCTTTACGAAGACTGTCAAAACTAAATAATCTACATTCATTTGATTTGTCTTCAGCGACAGATAGATTTCCTCTGTCGTTTCAAGGGGTGGTCGTGCAGTCTTTGTTTACTTTAACTACAGCTTTCGCTTGGGTTAAAGTCGGGTCTTGGGACAAATGTGTTCCGAGCCCCTTCTTCCCTTAAAGGAGATTCTAAGTTTGTTCGGTTCCGCGCTGGGCAACCTCTGGCTTTTCTTCTTTATCGGGTATCCCGACTCCATTAAGTCGTTCCAAAAGGACTTCCTTCGCCTGCGAGCCTCTGTCATAAGGTATCCTGGAATTCTGTTCCTTAAAGAAGGGAGGACCTATTAAACACCTCTCGTGGGCCTGTGAAAAAGTTCTCCTGGAAGGCCAACTTCTAACCCAAGAAAGGAAATTTGACCACTCTTTTTCGATGTACTGACCTTCGTTTACTAGATCTTCCTAGAGAAATGGGCTCGGGTACGAAATGCAGGTTTTAAGCATGAAAATGGGCCTTTTCAATCATTTCTTTTAAGACTAGTGTAATAGGAGATTTGAGAAAGTGGATTGACGGAGTTGATTGCTTTTCTGATCGGCCCTTGAGCCGTTGAATCCCTTTCTTTAGGGGAATAGGCGCTAGATTACTTACGTGTAGGGGAATAGGCTTAGTCTTTTACCTCGACTAAGACGGAGAGGGCATATTTGACTAGGAAGCAAGCCCATACCAGGAAGCAAAGCTAAGCAATTTCTCCTTAAAATAAAGCGCGCAAGCGACCTTTAGTTTTCAACACCTTCTTTTGTTATATACGCAACCCACCTGAAATAATAGATCGAATGAGTCCCTGATCCTCTTTTATCCACCATCGATTCACTCTGCGTAAATAGAATCCCGTTCACTCATAGAAAGGAGGGCACTCATACACAATACCATTTGCTCCTTTGGTAGGGAAGGCTCAGATGATCACTTAAGAAATCTCATAAGAGACGTAGCGTAGAAAAGAAAGAACGTTTCGATTCTTTCGAAGAATGATCGGATGTTCTCTTTAAATAGAGAAAGTGGTGGCTAGATTCGCGGTTCCTTTCCAGACTAGAAAGGATTTCAAAGAGCTTGATGGGATGGAACTCAGTATTCAAGTGAGTCTTTAGGAACTTAGCCCCACCAGAAAGCCAGCCTCCCACTAATCCGAAGAATAAGGAAGGATGGTATTCCCCTGCTACTTACCGTCAGTCATAGGACTGGGGAAGCTACTTCCAAGGAGAAAAGAAAGCGACTTCTAAGGAAAATTGAAAAAAGAATCCAATTAGATTGATTTGAACAAAAAAGTAGTGCTTTCTAGTTACCGCTCCGTGGCGAGAAAGACTAATGTTCAAAGCGCTACGCACCTCCTAGAACTCTTCTTGGAGTCCGAGCTCAGAGGTCTCTTTTATCGGCTTATTCCACTTCCGTAGGGACTCTTCCAAGTCATCTGATCCTGCAGCTTTTAAGAGGAATCCGCAGAGCAGGACGCTAGTAGGAGGATCACAGACTCAAAGCCTGAGAAGCCGGGAGGAGTGGTTTACGACCGGTCCTTTATTAACTAAGTAAATAACTCCTGATCCCCGAAAACAAAACGGAGGCTCCGATCATCCACGGAGAGGGATTTTCCGGCAACAAAAAACCTTTTCCAACCGAGGGGATTCTTCTGCGCCTACTCCCGACGGTATGCCTCTTCCTTGCTTTGGCACTCTTTCCCTTTATTCTTGTTGTTGGGCAGTTTACTGCTGATGAGGATCAGGAAGCACCCTACCAGATTTTCATGTGAGAGAAAAGTTCTTGGTTTTTGAGCTGCAACTAATGCAGGCTCCGCGGGGATAACAATTGGTGGAGGAAGCGGTATGACCAAAGGAGTAGAAGATGGGATCGGTAGAGTGATTGACCTTAAATACTTATAGGATAAACGGAATAATGCTTTCAATGGCTATCATTCAATTCAATTTGAATACTTTATCTTTGTTTTGCGCCAGATAAAAAAAGGTTGGACTCTTTTTTTTTGTCCTTTTACAGACTAGAATGAAAATTCTCTTGATCTTTAGGGGATTTCGAACTAAGCTAACGAAGGTGATTCGCTCCAACTACGGGATGAACGCCAACCCCGCCGGGTAGAGCTCCTCTTCCGTATCTGTATATCCGCATCTTCCTCGTATGTAGTTTCTATGCCCTCTGAAAGGCCTATTATTAATCCAACCAAACTTCCCCCCCATATGAGAGGCTGTAAAGAAGCTGCTATCGGCTCAAAATTCGGACATATAAAAGAAGTCGTGAACTCCAGAAAGGAAGGAACTCAAGCAAAGAGACCATAGAATGGTACTGCAACTTGAAAGCCTAGGGCTAATAGCAAGACAGGGAGATTCATGGAGAGATGTGCTATACTATGGATATTGCCTCACCATCATATTGTTGATTCCAGTTACCATCAGATTGAATGAAAGGGATGACCAGCAGATGATAGCAAGGTTAAACAGATTCGAGATTCTCGATCAGATGAGCGGACAGGGCAAGCCCGTACTACCAGAAGAGTAGACCTCAGAGCGATTGATTCCCAGTGCTTGAATAAACTGACTTGCGATCTACTAAAGGGAAAGTAGCTTGATTGGTTCAAATCCAATTCGTGAGGCCAGGACAGTGTAGAGAAGGATCGAAAAACGGGAATGCCTTACCGCGTAGTGGGAATGAGTAGTCGATCGCTCTTAGGATGATAAATAGAAAACGGGAAAGAGAGCGAAGGGTCTTTAGACACGTAGCCGGGAGCGAGCCGGATTTGGAACCAGGCTACCATTGCCGCACAAAAAACAACCCACCCACGGGGCGGTAAGGAAGGTTAGAAAGAATCTACCGGTTCATGAGCTCTTTGTATTTGATTTAAAGACGAGAGATTTCGAACCTGAAGACGTAGAGCCGTCTATCTACTTTCCCTTATGGTAGAGCCAAGTCCCTATGGAGACTACCGGTCCTGTTCAGTGGGGCCTTTTCCCCCCATTTCTTAAAATATCTATCGATTTCTTGCGTTTTGATTTAGGACAAAAAATCGTTTAGAAAGGGTATTCGCGCCTCCTCGATCCTCACAATCACTCAAATATTTGACTGCGTCTTGGATCTTGTCCAACTTATCGGGCTCTGTTACCCCTGCATGTTGGGCGATTTCTTTCGCCCGCTCACATATTTCTTCCACCATTTTTTTTCATTCTGCCGCATTGGCTTCCGATTCTGCAGCCAACTCCTCGTCAGTTAAGGGTGGTGCAGGTTCATTAAGATCGGGAAGGTTTTGCGGCGTTGACGGCATTACCCCCGCGCTGGAACTGGGAAGATCAGAGCCCATAAACATCATTTCCGTGCCTTCGGTTTCGAAAACAATAGAAAGAATCGAACCTACTACCCACGGCAGATTAAATAATGAGAGTTTTCCCAAAATAAGACTCCAATCCAAGCATATAGGAAGATTCTAGCTCCTCTCGTTAGGCCTCATTCATCAATAAGAGTAGAACTCTTTACTTCCTAAGCTTAGCTTACCATTTGAGTCTATCTACTAAGGCAACTTTCTCTCATAGGAAAATCCTCTCTGACTCTTACTGTGATTGTAGCCCTTTTCACTCTTTGATCCACATGTCCCGTGGGCTATTAAATTTCCATTACTTTGTTGGCACATCTCCTTGAATGGAAAGAAGGAGACCTTGGAACCTTATGATTTTTCCCTACCCTATTCATCCTAGCCGGAGTGGGTCTTCTCTGTGGGGTACTCTGCTCCTCGTCCCAAAAGGAATTGGATTGATCTTAACCTCTGTAATAAGCCTTATCTCGAAAGAGATTAGTAAGGCAAGGTTCTTTCTCGTTGACCCTTCATTCTGTAACGCTGCAGGCAATAAGAGTTCAGCCTTGAAGTCCTAAAACTATCTTACTCCTATTGTGATACCTTTTCTAGTTAAGGATTTCCTAGGCTTCTCTTTCGTCTAGTACGAGTCCAGTTTCTGTTAATGGGGGTAGGTTATGGGCTTTGCTTTACTAATTGATTGAAATAAGTATGTTTCCTTTTCCCGTAAAGTAAGCCGAATCCTCAGTGGGGTATAGCTCTAGTGGAGCAGGAACTCATAGTCACATTGCTATAGAATAGGGATTTCTTTCTATTTACTAAATGTGCTTGGAGGGACTTTATTAAGCGTATAGAGAGAGATTGACTTCTCTTCATTTCATTCCGGCTATATTTGCCTGGGATTTGAGATCCCTCTTCTGTCGGTCCATTAGGAGTTCTCTTGGTAGGGCGAACAGTGAATATACCACTACCTCTTATTAGTAAAAATAAGTTCAAAGAAGTCTCAATTTAGGTTTTTTTTAGCTTACTTACTGGTTCTACCTTCGAACTTATGCTTAATCTTCCCTCTCCCGCCCCTGTCGAGCTACTGGCTTCCCTCATTCCCTAAAGTAACAAGTCTTCCAAAGAAGGGCGTAGAGGTACCTCTAATGTAATAATTGTCCAGGAGGCCGTTCACAGAATTAGAAGGAAAGCGGGAGGTACTGGCATCATGGCTGTAAAGCTGGACCTTGAAAAGGCCTATGATAGGCTGGAGTGGAGGCGGCATTGCGACCACAGGCTTGTCCCTCACTTCGAATCATCAATCTGGTTTACCAAAAACGTAGGAATTGAACTTAGTCTCGCTGCTCCAAAAGATTCCCGTTGAGCGCTAGAAGCGATATTGGAATGAATAGATTCAATAGCACAGGATAAAGCTGAGAAAGTATTGATTGAGTAGGGAGAAAATTCGAAGCAGCCATGGGTTATTCAGTTAGGAAACTACTTATCCATTGTTCAATTGTCCATCTTTTATTGCTTTCTGCTTTCTATATAGTCCGGTTCTATGGAAAAGATTCTTATATACATATATAAAAAGGTCTTTGGATCGGGTATTCCTGTACTCTAAGTAAGTGTAACCCTTACTTTAGCTTTAGATCCTCTTGATAGTGAGAGACTATTGACTCTACCAGGGTATGGCGCTTTATTCACCTCAACCATCAAAAAAAAAGTACACAACTGCAGTACGATTACGCTGAAAAAGTAGGCAAAGGGCTTTATGAGTGAATCTTTTATCCTTGAACTTTAATAAACAAAACCGACATGCTGAGCAAATATAGGACTGCTATGCTACGGCCCTTTATTTTATTGTTCAATTCATATACCCCGTTCCTTTCTGAACCGATGCATAATCATACTGCCCAAAGAGCCCAGTTCAGGTTTTTAGAATTTTTTTTCATAAGGTTATGGGGAGCGGGGTCGCACAAAAAACAGTCGATTTAAACGAAGACGAAGGGACTACTTCCGTGTTTTCTTTTCCAATGACGAACTGGGACATACCATTACGCACCTGCAAGGACTGAGTCTTTCTTGGCTCGCAGCCGAACCTTGCTTTAGGCTCGTCATGGGCCATCTTGGGCTCCCTTTCTTTTAGGATACATTTTCAATCAATGCATTACGCGGGTAATCGCACCAACAGGAGGAGTACGTCTCGTGAACAAACCCTTTCCTTTGCCTTTGGGCACTAAGGAAGGCAGGATTGAAGAGGCATTCCTCATTCGGGGATCACGCCCATGCCCATGGCACTGACTGCTACTAAAGATGCCCCATTCTTAGACCTTCCTGAACCTACGCTCCTTCTTATAAGAGCAAGGAGAAGTCAAAGGGGATGGCAGCTATAAGAATAACCTCGGAGCTTCCATTCGAGGCTTATTCAACATCAACAGGAGAGATTGGCTTAGAAGCAGCTTCTTATGGACATGAATCTCCAGCTACTTTGTTTTCTGTAAGTGTAAGCGGAAGGTGCCCCTGTATTGTAATTCTCTTTTGGGGGTAGGGACCTGCGTTAGCGGGGATCGAGGCGGACAATCCCGCCGCTGCCTAAGTTTCATTTCCTCCCATTCTGAGGAGCCAATATAGATTAGTTTTTAAAGGATTAAGTTCATCTTGTTAGCTCATCTGAACTGTTTCCGTATCTGCCTTAATCGTTTCCTTTTTGTTGATGAAACTAATTCATTTAGGTGGGACCATTTGTCTTGACTAAAATGAGTTCTTTCATTTTTTTGAATTTTATCTATATCAAAGTGGTTACACTTGTTATTAGTCCTTTGCTAAGTATGAAAAAAAGGCTCAGGACAGCGATGAGGATTAGTGGGCAATTGCCTTATAAATGGAGGAGATGCAAGGAATAGCTCATTAGATCCATGCCACTTCGAACTCCAAGTCTTTTTTTTTTTTCAAACTTGCATCTATCTTGCCCGCCGGAATAGATAGATTCAAGGGGCGAAGGAAAGGCAAGATAGTTGCAAGGTTGCTAACACCAATTCCTTCTCGTGTGCCAGGCAGGGGCTTGTCTTCCTTCTACGATTCCGAACTTTGTCCTAAGAGCGGATTCGATTCTTATGGATTCCCCGGGTATTCCCCATTGGTCTATCAATTCCTTAATACCCCATCTGTCGAGATAAAAGTCCCACATCTGATTCACTTGCACAAGCCATTCTAACATCGTCTGCTTCTCTTGTCTCTGCTGCGAAACCTCTTCCTCTCTTATTCAATTAGGCGTTGCGTTGGTGGTTTGTACTGTAATAAGAAATATGTTTCTATTCAATCTTCTGTTCCATGAACACTCACTTAACACTTTCTTATTCAAACCGAACTGCTAGTGCTTTCGAAGGGGTGATCCTATAATATAATAGACAGAAATAATCTGTGCATCTCTCTAAATGTTCTTTAGCCCTGATTTCGTAATGGAATATGGAAAGAGAAAGAGATTCGTCTTGCTTATGTGCTTGCTCATTGGATTGAGTGTGTGGTATCTGCTTTTGACCGAACCGCTCTTTGCTTCACCAAATATGCTGTTCTATTCTATTGATTATATAAGTTCACATTCTTCAGGAAGAGTGACTTTACAACTAACGTTCAGGGGATGCGACTAAGCAAGTAGTTCACCTTCCTTCTTTTAGTGCGTATATCCTTCTCTTATGGCTTTCCGGCTTGGGTAGATAGGCCGGGCATATCAAAAATAAGACTGGTTTACCACAACCTGAGTCTTTCCTTTTCGATTTGGAAAACCTGACTTCTTTGGCGGATTCTATATATGTCCTGCCAAAGTCTTTGTCGCCCTACGGCTCGGGCCTACCCCGTTCTTGGGCTTCTTGGGTCCGCCCTAGCGCTATCCTCCTCAATCGTACCGTACCGAGCTTTGCTTTTCTTCGCAGTCTTGCTTGCTGGCCTACTCTATAAACTTAATGAATGGAAAAAAGAAAGCATTCTTCTCTCTCCTTAGATTTTAAAACGAAAAGCCCCTGCTTCATCCTTACTCACCATCTTCGCCTACTGGTCGGGCAAGGATTCTGGTTGAAACAGATCCATACTATACCCGACTATCTATCTTCTACATTTTACCTGAGAACTGGACTATAGGCCAGGCCTGGTCGGTTTACTTTATTCCCTCCCGTCTTCCTCCGAACCTACTTCTCCTTACCTGCTAGGCAGATAATCTTTGAACATGTCTTATTGGCCTTCAGCACCATCAGAGCTCCCATCCCAAAGACCTTAGGGTTTAGACTTGGTTGTTCACTTCATTCATTTTAGTAGGAACGATCTTTCTTAATCTTTCCAAAAAGAAAATGAGAATGTTGAGCTCTGAATCTAAGACCTTTCGCTTGGGTAAAGACTTTTGTGTTGAGAAGGTTTAAGCCGAACAAAGACCGCGTGGGGCATAGGAAGTTGAGAATGAGATTGCGTTTACACAGGGACTGTGATCGAATCCTCATACAAGAGTCGTTTAACTTACTAACCAACATCAAGTTAGCATTCGAGCATTCATAACATTATCTTTCCTATCTTTCTTTTCTTGCCACCTTGACCGCCTTCCTCAGTTGTTGGTACACTAAGAGTTATCCCAGCAGTTAGCTTGCCAATGTGCGATTTGGAGCTAGGAGAGATGCTACTCTTGAGTTGGTTGGCTACCTCTTAAGATGGTCTTATGCCCGCTTTCTTTCTTACTATACGAGATTCCTAGCTTACTTGCCAAAGCTTGTTCACTCCACCGCTTCCTTCTCACCTGGGCTTGCTTAAGGCATTAGCTTTGAGTTCCGACCGAGCGAGAGCGATCAAAAGACTAGCTGAGGGAAAGAAAAAAGAAGAGGATCGGGGCCCCTCAACGCCTAGGCTTGAAGCGCTCCTGCCCTATACCTATAGGGAGTGGAAGTCAGAAATCCTATCCCTTCCAGCTCTCCGCCTAGGATAGTCTCAACTAGAGGGCTTACAAGGAAGGGAGTTAGAAAGCTGGTAAGGGGACAAAGGCAGAGAAGGAGATATGGGACTTTGACGGGTTTGAAGGAATTAGCTAACTATTACAATAAGATATCTTGCTATTCTCCGATCAACCGCTGGAGGAATCTAAGTTTACATCGTCCTCAACCCATCACTGAGTCAGAAGCAGTTTGCATGTACATGAACAACCTTCGACCGGACATGGCGGTATATCTACAAGGTGTACGGCCCATCACTTTTGAAGAGCTTGCTTCCAAAGCCACAGATATTCAAAATTCTATTACTCACATCGCCCGACGATCGTTGTTCGTTGATAAAGTGACTGATAAAGAAGGATAGAACTCCTGAGAAGACACAGACAAAAGAAGCCTGTGTGGTGGAACCTAGAACTTCAGGTGCTACCTCAGATGGGAACATGAGACCAAGAAAAACTTCTAGCCAAGCCCTTTAAAAGTAAGCTCAAGCCGAATCTTCTCAAAGAAGAAACGGTCCTCCAAAGTCTCTAAAGGAGAAAGGCGAGGTTTGAATTCCTGACGAAGAAGTAAATGACTTATTCAAAGGATTGAGAGAACTAAATCTCATCGAGTTGCCAGACTCTAAGCGTCCACATGAAGCAGATCGTGTAGGGGATCCATTATATTGCCCTTACCACAGGGTTTTGGGACAATCCAAGATTGCTTTGTCCTGAAGCGCAAAATCAAAAGGCTGATAAATGAAGGAACCATAGACGTCGAACTCTTGAAGACTATAAAGAAGGGTAAGAAGGTGGCTGCATCCAACATGGCGACTTATTCTTGCCTCACGATCGATGTATTCGACGAAGATGATGGCCCACTCCACTTCCCGGAGGAGCCAATTTATGTCAACAAGATAACTCTAAGGTCGGGTACTCAATTACCTGACGTACAGCCTCCAGCACCTTCAGTGGGGGCATACCAAGCTCCACCTAAGCAAACAGCTTCCCCTGATAGGATCAAATACAATGTCATGGCCCATCTGAAGAAAAGACCCTCCTTGCGTTGCGTGTACGACGCATTGTGTCTATCTGAAGATCTTAGAAAGGCGCTGATTACAGCTCTGTCCTTTCTTGAGGAAACTCATGCAGAGGTTGCAAAAATCGACACATCGACGGCTCAATGCTGTTCTATATAATTAGAAGATGAAGACTTGTTGCTGGGGACTAAGTTGCACAACCGGCCCTTGTTGATGGCTGGAAGTCTTGAAGACATACCTGTACCCAGAATCATGTTAGACTGCGGGTCTGCGATAAACATCATCCCTTTGAAGATGCTGCTGAAGTTGGGATATACTATCAATGATCTCAGTCCAACCAATGCATGATACAAGGATTCAACCAATCGGTCAACAAGCCCTAGGCACCATCCGATTACGGTTAATGATCGAAGATATGATGACTTATGTCACATTTCACGTCATCGATGCTATCACCTCAACCAATGTTCTTTTGGGACGTCCTTGGCTACACGAGCACAAAGTAGTGCCCTCTACATGGCATCAGTGTTTTAAGTACAAGACTCCCGAAGGAGAAAGCAATAGGATCTTTGCAAATACCAAGCCTTTCACGACGACAGAAGCATTCTATGCAGATTCCAAATTCATTCTATTTGGAGCCAACTAAGGATTTTTACCTACACCTCCAGATTAAATGGCTTTCTCGGAAAAATGAAATAAGAATATTGAAGCAGGTCGCAGGCTGACCATGAAGAAGACTTATCGCTACATCCCTAGTGAGCACCGTCGGGAAAGTGATCCCATCTTTAATATCAGGAGTCTCTCTCGAAGAGGTTCCATGTCTAAGACTCAAGATCTCTCCAAACGTGGTCATACCAGTTGATGCCACTAAGGCGGAGAGAAGACGGAAGAGGAGACGCCCTGCCACTAGACGTCCTCCTTTACGTTCTCTTCTACGAAAGTTCGATGTTCCCACAACTGTCGACAAGAATGAAGGTCGTGAAGCGTCACTCTCCGTTTTGCTGCATGATTATAAAGTCATTCACTTGATGACGGAAATGGGCTATGACCCTTTCAAAGGTGAAGGGCTGTGTAGAGGAAGGGGTGAGAAAAAACCATTTGAACACATGTTAACCCTATAACAAAAATGGGTCTTGCATCATGATGGAGAACTCAAATCCGGAACTCGCGGTTTGGGTTATCAAGCAAGCGTTCACATGGTAGCAATTCAAGAAGGCAGCTCGTCGGAAAAATATCCTAAATCTCATGAACTAATAGAAATTCAGTCTGCTCCCCCGCAACTAGAAGACGGTGGTCAAGCAACGGTCGACGAGCTGGTGGAAATAAATCTTGGCACAAGTGAAGAACCAAGGCCTGTGTTCATCAGTGCTAACCTATCTGAAGATGAAAGGGAACAATAGAAAGAGTTATTGATGCAAAATAAAAAGATCTTCGCCTAGAGTTACAAAGAAATGCCTGGGCTTGACCCACGAATTGACTATAAAAAGCGAGACTGCTCCCATCAAGCAAGCTCCCAGACTCCCGCTTATCATCACTAAGATTCATAAGTTATTAAAGGTTGGCTTTATCAGAGAAGTCAAAGACCCCAAGTGGTTAGCCCGTTTATGGCTCAGCCTCGAGTTGAACACTGGGAGGCTGTTATGCAGATATTGCGATATTTGACGAAGACACCGGGCCAGGGCCTTTTATACAAGGCTAATAATCATCTCAGAATTGAAGGATTTTCCGATGCAGACTGGGCCGGGTCCCCTAGTGATCGAAGATCCACCTCTGGGTATGAGTTGTTTGTTGATGGTAATCTCATCTCATGGAAAAGTAAGAAGCAGACCGTGGTTGCCCGTTCGAGTGCGGAGGCTGAGTGCCGTGCCATGGGTCATGCTACGTGTGAACTGTTATGGTTCAGATCACTTTTATGCGAATTACGCGTGTTTGAAGGTGGTGCTATGCCCTTCTACTGTGACAACCAAGCTGCCACACAAATCGCAAACAATCCTGTCTTCTTAGCTTTTTTGGCGCGTTGCGTTTGATTCCTTCCCGCCCTTCCAACACTTAACAAGATGGCTCGGAGCAAGCAAAGTCTTACGTTATATACTATAAGCGCAGAAGGAGAGTAAACACAGAATGAAATAGGTGGAGAGGAGAGGAGCGAAAGCGAGAGGTTTGAAGATACGAGATCGAAAACATAGTCCGACTTGCATGTGTTAAGCATGTTCTATTTTATAATATCATATCACCATAAAACATAGTCCGATAGAACCCCTCTAAAACTTAATTAATATGCCATTTATCCTCCCCAACATGCTCCCTTTAGTTCTCTCTTTCTTTCTCTTCATTGTTTAAAGAAAGAAGACTGAACCCAAAGAAGAAGTCACTTTTTGAAAGAGTTATAACTTCACAAAACTTCTCATCCCTTATCGTAGTTTAGACTTGATCTTAGGCTACCGGTTACCGGCTTCGCGGGTCCATTTCGGTCCACACACGGCTAAGCACTATTGGGCGGAGCTTTCTCGATCCAAGCTAACTACTGGAAGATTTGAAAAGAAAGGAAGTCTCACTATACTATAATAAGCAATTTATTTCGTTGGAAATAGAGAAAAAATGAAAATGAAATAGAAGAAAGATAGAACGTATTTGAATTTTCATTCTTATTATATAATCTATTTTCATTCTTATTATCTTATATAATCTATTTTTTATCTTCTCTTCTCTTCTTATATACGCAAATACTAAAGTTCACTTAACCAGGCTAAAGTCGTGAATCACTTTCTGTTGGATCTTAACATCTTTCCCATCAGAAGACTACTACGACTACATCATTGATTATCTTCATGAATAAGGATATTTTTTGACTAGGTATAAAAGATTTTGAAATCATTAAGAAAAAACCCTAGGAATGAAAGATGCCATATTGTATTTTATTTTGCTAATCAATTTCATAAAATTTCTTATGTCCGGATGTGGATTCAATAGGAGATTCCTGGTTAAGAAAGTCTCTGTTATCAGTCTAGTATGCATGATATGTTGTTTAACTGTTATTCTCTTCAGTGAAGTAAGACTCGTCAGTGGTGGAATAGGAGTCGAAGTGGAACGGTTAGCTCTTCTTTGCATCTCTCCTGGTTTGAAACTGAAATCTTTTACCTTGAATGAAGTTCGAAAGTATTATGATTCTTCTTATATACGAAAATAAAGAAAGCAATCTCGCGGAAATGTGTGTTCGAGTTAGCTTTCTAACTGAATGCGTAAGCGAGAGGGGAAGAAAGTAAGAGAATTGCACCTTCTTTCAGATAACTTTCATCAATTTCAACTCTTCCTCTATCTGAGTCTCTTTTCGTGTTCTAAACCTTTTTAACGGATTCGCGCCTGCCTTCCATTTCAAAATCTTAGTCGGGAGGTCAGGAGAGGAGAGTCGCATATTGGTTGTTAGTATATAAGCTATTAGTAACTATTTGTTATAGCATATCTTTCTATCGCATTGAATAAGATCTCTCTGCCCGCGACTATCCCATCCCGTTCCTTTATCTTTCTTGATTGAAATGTCTCCTTCCTGCCCTAAGAATATCTTACTAGCCTAGGGAAAGAATGAATCTATAATGGAGGGAAAGCCTAGCTTGAAGCTTCTTAAGCTCATCCTTAGTATACGAACTAATAAATTGAAATCCCTTAGTGCTTTCTCTTAGTCAAGGGCTAGTACGGGATTGACCCTCATCTAGGCCAGTCCTCCCATCTCAGGGTGCAAGCCTTGCGTGAGCCGAACATGGTGGGATCAGTCACATGTCCAGATTTCCTTTAGAAAGTCAAGGAGAGTGAGCTATTATTAGCAAAGTTTGGAAACTGCTCTATGTTGATAAGATAAGTACTGGAATCGTCCCCGCTGAGGAAGAGCCTTCTTCTCTGAACCTAGTTCTTCTTCATTCCTTTCTTCAAAGCTATCGATAGCAGATAAAAAGAAAAGCATACAGATTCCATTCTTACGAATAGAGACTGCCCCAATCAGTAAATCAGTCCTTCGAAGAAGAAAGGCTAATGTTGGAATCATTCTAATTTGAACGATAGCCCAAAGCCCAAGCATGAATAGCGGACGGGGAAATAGTAATCTCATAAGAGATTGACCCTTACTTAGTACATAGACCACTACAGAACTAAAGGGCATCCTCAGCACCCTACTTTCTAACAGAATAAGGGACAGACTGGAAGGAAGATACTTGGAAGGCTTACAAGCCTAGATGGACAACAGCTTAAGCGATACGGATATGGTGATAGACCGGCGAACACATGAACTACCTCTAAGTCACCTACCACCTCTTCATCCCATTCCTCAAAAGAAGGAGTTTGTAGATCGTGAAGTGAGACAGCAAGAATGGAAGGAACTGAAATCACTGAAACAACAAAGAGAAATCCGGAATTGAGCCGGGTCAGCAGGAGCTAGAACAAATAACTCAAGCAAGACGGGAATTTCTCCTTATACGATTAGAGGTTTTGCAAAACCAACCGAATCCCATATCCTCGCTTTCGAAGACTTCAAAGACCTAGAATCCTTATATGACTGATAGACAGGTTGACTCACAGATACTTTACTAATCTTTCTCCTGGTACGACATCTAGGGAAATGGCAACTCGTCTGGTCTGGACCAAGAGCAACTCGACTAGGGATGGAGACTCTTCTTCCCTCGCCTCATTAGGACGGACCCGGAGATAAATAGCACAAGCGAATACAGAGAATACGCTAATAGGGGTAATCCGCTAATAGATAGAGGTTCGCAGGCAAAGGTATGAAAGAATTAGATAGAGAGCGATGTTACAACTCGACTAAAAGGAGAGGGATGAAAGAATTCAATGATCAAGGAAGACGAATCGGAAATAGACTCTTCAAGCTTAAAGTCTCTCTAGAGAATCCTCAGTTTGCTTCTTGTTTTATAGTATGATAATATTCCAATTTTATTGCAACTCAAAATCCCGGTAAAATGCAATATTTTTTTTTTTTTTTTCCATACACTATCCAGAAAGAGAAAAGAATCCCGAGACGTTTTAGCATTCTCAATTGATGAAACTTAAGATAGTAGAAATTGATTAAAGTTATTCGAAAATCCTTCTTTTAAATTCCTAATCTAGAAAGAGAAAAGAAAAGATAAAAAATCATAATTAGACGATAGAATTCGAATTCAATAGTCTAATATGATAATAAGTCTTTTTCATCTCAAAATCTCGGTAAAACGCTCCATTTTTTTTTTTAGACTCTAGCTATAGAGGAGCACATATATGATAATACTATAAAAAGCATGGTTATCCAGTTAAAGAAGCGACCCCTTCTCTCGCTTCTTCCTTGTCCCATTCGATGCACCTTCTCTTCCTCTTATGATAGTTCGGGAGCTACGGACTGGACTGAGAGAGAGGAGAGGAGGAAAGCCTAAACTGGAGCATCGATAACACCCAAGCAAGGGGAGGGGGCATTGGCGAGACTAAGCTCAGAAGTTGAGGAAGCAGATGAAGTTGCAAGGAAAGCCGGAAAGTAGGTTCATAGCCCGACGTTGCGTTGAAGGAGAGGGGACAAGACGATCGACAAAGACGGATTCGGAGAAGTTCGAAGATGCTCAACGATCGGAGAGGAAGAATTGGAGCTGGGGGTCTATGACTGAGTTCAACTCTTGGTATTCTTTACCAGTTAAGCCCTCAGGGGGAAAGAAAGAAGCTCTTAGCAAGCAGAGGTGAGGAGCTAGATTCCCTTACCGCTGCTACGTTCATTTAAGGAAACTACTCAGGATTCTTCTTCTTGACCTTGATGTTGATGCCCGACCTCTTCCAAAGACGCAATCTCGCCCTTTTCTTTTGATTTCTCATGACCAACGAAGAGAATTGACAAAACGATCATGGAACTGAACTTGAATCTCGCAGGCTGTTTGATTGACCGAAAACAGGCAATCGAGATCTCTAACAATATGGTACGGATCTCATTGACAAAACGAGAATGAGACCAACTTACTAGAATTCCTCATTCCTCTCGTGCATCTCTGCTCGCTATCCCCATGTTGGTTACAACTCGCAATGGAGATCACTTCTCTCGCTTTTGATGGATGGCCGGATCGCGTTCGGATGTGGCTGCGAGGAAGGCTGCAAATCTCTCTGGATTCCCCCTGTCCCTCCCGATTCCTATACTACTGGCGAAGAGGGGTAAAGTTGAACACTTCGTTCGAAGATTGATTTCGTGAGTTGATTGAGTGAGCGAGATGACCGATTGACAATGAGAACTTTCATTCATCTTAGGGATCCAGCTGCACTCGAGAGATTGGCATGCTTTGCTCGAGTCTCGGGTCTGGTATAGAGTCCTGTCTTCATTGCTTGTTCCCTTCTGAGAAAGCGTCAATGACTTCTCGTCCCTAGCGGCCATGGTCTAAAGGGAGGCTCACTTCTTCTCTCATGCTTCTGATGGATCTAGCAAAGACGCATCCACCTCTTATAGGCATCTGGTCACTCATTCGGATTGAGATTCATCCAAGTCTACCGTAACGGCTGCTAATCCCTCCCTATTTCACTTTGACTCTTTTCAGGGCGTATATCGGGAAAAAGACTGGCTCTCTAGTTCTGTCATGGAAGGGGGCAAGGTGCTGACCGATGTAGATTAGGAAGCTGCTCCTGTTGTAAAGAAGTGAGGCAGCGAAGAAGAAGCATTTTAGCATTCACCTGTCCGTCCTTCTTTATGGAATGCTCAAGCCTAGTGAGAACTCAAGTCGATTCGAATGACTGGATCCGCTGGAACGTTGGCTATTTCCAATGCCCGAAAGGAAGGTGCTTAAGCTGAAAGAGTGGTCAGTGAGGCTCAATTCTTTGTATTGATTCCAAGACCCAGGGCATAAGGAATTCACTAAGTATAATAAGATTCTCCTTTTGATTCAATAGAAGGGGATGCCCCCAATGCGGTAATAGCCGGTAGAGACCTACGTTATTCACAATAGGTGAACTTGCTAGAATGCTGTTTAATAAACAACTATCGGTAACTGGCTTAAAAGCTCTATCCCCCGGGCTGAAAAAGCAATTTATCCTTACTCAACTCGGTAAATTGAAACAAGTCCCAACCACGAGGCTTTGCCGCGAGAGTTTCGACATTAGTGATTTGCTCTGAATCTGGCCCCTAAACCAAGGCAAATAGCCCATAATACATATGAATCCGACTGATCGGACCGAACTGCCAATGAAATCCATTTAGCCAGTTAAGCTAACAAGAAAGAAAGAGATCAGAAAGATAGTTTGAAAGCCCGAGAGTACGGGAGGTAGGGAAGGTGCGAGATGATGAATGAAAGGGTCTGCCTCAACAGATGAATCCGTGACTGCAGCGACTGAGGAAGGAATGGAGTCATTGCCAGCCGTCTTGTATCCTGGCAGAAGATCCCAAAAAAAGAAAGCTGCATTTCTTTCCTCGGTAAGGCCCGGGGGATGCCTCCTACCTTCCTTCTGACCCCGCGCAGTGAGCAAGCAGCAGGAAGAAGCAAGCATCAATCAATCAATTCGATTTCTTTCTATTTTGAAGTACACCAAACGCTTAACGCTCCTTGGGATTCTTATTACAGTGAGAACCCCATTTCACTAATCGCCAGGGAGGACATAAGTTCTCCAATTCGCATGTCTTACTCAAAATCGATAGATAGGTTGGTAGAGAGGGGGAATTGCATGATATGACCAACGAGAAGAAGGCCTTTGGAAAGCCCCTTGTGGGAGGGGAGGTGAGGCGCGTAGAAGGTCTCATTATCTTAACAAGACGGTACACAAGACAGGATTTCAAATAGATGGAAAAACAGGCCCTTGAAAGGTGTAAAAGTAAGTAGAGCCCACTTACGGAGAAATGTCTTTTTTTTGAGATAACCATAAGCAGGTGGTGCTCCTTGAGAGCCCTAGATGAGACTTGAAGAAGCGTAGTTGCCAAATAGCAGTAATTTCCCCTTTGGCCAGGAGGGGAACACTAGTAATGGACCACAAAGCCTATTGAGGCTTTAACTGAAAATGAATCCGATTCATTTTCACAACTTCAACGGGATTTCGACAAGCCAAAAGGAAAGGGTGTAAAGCCAAGCCGATGATTAGACTGATTTAGGGAATGGCATCTTCTGCCAGGATCTCTGATTGAACGGGGTTCCTCATGTCTGTTCAACAGGAAAAAAAGCCGAAGCCGGGGGATGCAGTAAATAAGAGATTATCCAATTCCTGATGTATTTGATCTCGAGGCTGCTAAGGCAGCATGTGAAATGAAGGATGTTGTTCGAGTTATGAGAGGGATGGCGGGAAGAACCTCATTCTGTTGACTAGGACGACTTTCGAAATTCTCTTGTAGACAGAATTACAAGGATCAATGGGCCTGAATTGCCCCACTTCCGAAAGAAAGAAGACTTTTGGAATGAGTACCAGGTTGGTATGTGGAACAAAGGACGAAATAGAATGGATTCCTCCATTTAAATAGAGCGACTTCCCGCTCTTCTGTCTGTCATCTGTCAACTGGTAAGGGGGATTCGTCAGCACAGGGTTACTCTTCTGCTTCTAGTACTGGTAGAGGAAATTCTTTGTGCCAGCGTTCAGAAGGAAGAAAAAAATCATATGTAGGAGGAGCAAGCGCATAGAGAAAACAATACATGTGCGAACATCCAGTGCATACGATATGTCTTGATAATTGAGCTGAGTTAGTTAGCAGCTTTTTCATGTCTAATTATCCATCGGCTCTTAAAAGACCTCTGTGGGTAACTATATACCTTGAGAATTAGGGTCCGCTAAGGCGGGATGGATTGCAGCTGGGTTGATCAGCCGGGATTGGAGGCAGGGGAATAATATAGTTCAATCCTGTTTAGGAGGATCGCAGCGGGAAGATCTTATCTTGACGGAATTAGATTCAATTGCGAAGAATAGCTAGAAGAGAGGAATGAGGGCAAAGTCCTATCTACGAATGCTATGGGTCACTCGCTATCGTCTTTGCTTTTCCTGTTACCGAATCGACTGCGAACTCAGGGTTAGCTTAGTCAATTCACTCTTTTGTTTCAGAAGCTGTGATGGCTCTTGCTGAATCAGCCGAGAGTTCAATAGATGAGGAGCCGGATAACATTCTTTTTTAGTCAATACCAAAAGCGTAAATGTAAATGAGTTAGGAGCTTGAGTGAACACCAGGGAATTTCCTTATTAATAGAGTAAGGGCAAAGGCAAGTCCTCCCATTACTGGAAGCGGCTCAAAGCATAGTATAAAAGGCTCGTTGAGACCAGCTCTGATCCCCGTTTAAATTGAGTTCATACCACATACCTGGTTTAGACCGTCGGAGAGGAAAGCTGTGAACGAATCTGATGCTTGAAGGTTTGAAGGACTAAGCGCAGTTGGAGGAGAATAGTCCCATATCGATTTTGATTTGATATATCTAGCTTTGATCAAGTCGGTCCATATGGAATTGGGGCTGGGGTTGGAGGCCAGCAGCAGCAGCCAAACCTCAAGGAGAAGGCAGGCTTCATTCCATCTCCTAAGGCTTGGGATGCCCAATCAACCCTCCTGTTCTGTTGACAGATGGTCTCCCAGCTAACTGTACGTATTTACCTGCGATCCCATTCACCCTAAAGGTATTTTCGAAGCATTCTCTCAATAGCATCAATGCTGCTATAAGAGAGCAGAAACGAGCAGTAGTGTTGGTATGAAAAAAAAGTGTTTATAAACTGCAGTCGTCCGGCAAAAGACAGAATGATGGCCTTCCACCCGGTTAGCTTCTTGCTGATTTTTTCTATCAAGGGACTAAAGTTAGCAAATTCCATTTTGGCTGAGACAAGTGGCAAGCCAAGGTTCCCTGTAAAGGGAGTTGCTCCTCATGCATACCGAGAGGATAGCGGCCTTTAGAGCGGAAGAAATAGCAGATCTGTTGTGAGTCCTCTCCGAGCCGCAGGCTACCAGAAAGAGTCCAATCTTTGTAACAATAATGATTCCACTTTCCTGCGACCAAGAAGTTATAATCTATGAGGTCTTCACTTTATCGATCGTTATCCTAGAACCTGTCAAAGGGTTTTCCTTATTCACTCTGGAACTACAGGAAGGCTACGGGCCTTTAGCTACCTGGGTGAGCGCCTCTTGGCATCTTCGACTGAACTCCTAAACCCCTCCACTCATGAACTCTAGGCTGGCTTGAAGAAAGACCTTCCAGGAGCTCTACATCACCCTATGGGATTGATTGAGACGGCATTCTTGCTAATTCAATGTGGGCATTCCGACGAACATACCATACATGGGCAGATGAGCGACTACCACATACGAAAGATTGAACAAAAGATCGAAGAGAAGGCCTTATATTATATATATTTTAAAAGAAAGACCGACGACTTGTGTATGGATTTACTACTCTAAATTCCGCTCGGGATCCTATTCGGGGATCCCAGCGCTCCCTACGCTTACTAAAAGATGAAATTCCATTTCATTCTCATACTCAAAAACGGCAACTCCAACAACGACAGATACATTCTAAAAAGAAAGAACTCCATCCTTTCCCACGTCTCCTACCTTCGTACTGCAAGCCAGCCTTTAACTCGAACTCCCCTTACTGCTGTCCCTATTGGCTTGTCTCCATTTGTTTGCCGGATTGTGCCATCCTATTAGCCTGCCTCCCCATCTTTGCCTTCCCGGCGTATAGCCTGTCTTGTCATTCTGAATTGGTAATTGGCTTATTAAGATCAACTTCCTCCACCAGATGCGGATGAAAGAGCTTCTCACACTCAAACTTGTTTGGTCCCTTAGTCTAATCGACTTCTACCACTAATGGCACACAAACTTTTTTTTTTACCTCAGAGGCGCTTTCGAAGACCACTTATGCTGCAACGAGTAATGGCGTATTAGAAGTCCCTGTCCTGTCTCAATGGACTGGAAACAAACTTCCTTCTTTGCGCTTCGCACCTCAGAAGGAGGAATCAGTCTCGGATTCAATGCTTCTACTCAATGGGTAAAGAGTGTGAGTAAGCCAGTACACCAATACCAATTAAGTAATCCAGGAAAGTTTGACTGGGAGCAAAAAAGTAAGCCGGTTTACTTTCCTTTCTTCGCGAATCCGCATTAGCGAAAATCCCATCTTTTCTGGGCGAGGAATTGCGTATATTGAGTACCGGGCCTATCCGCTGTCAGAAGGCCGAGTTGCTTTTCTCTCAGTCCAGTGAGGGTTTGCTTACCACGTGTTCGCGACCGGCTTGGTTGCTTCTTTCTCAGTTCAAGTTCCAGGTTTCGTATTAGTAAACCAGTCTCACTCACTCGGGCAACGACTTTCACAAATAGAAAGGAAGAGCGAGATGAGGCAGATAAATGGAGATCGATGGAATGACTTGAAGAAGGAAAAGGTGAAAGCAGACAGATCTTCTATTTAACTTAACAGAAAGCTAGGAATGCCAAATCCGTCAATCCCATAACTTTTCTTTCTTGCATTACGTCATTCACGTCTAGCTCACCCAATCACGCCCTACCCGCCTGAGAGGGAAATGCCTGGGTCTTTCTAAACCTGGAGGAAGTTAATCAGAAGAGGTTCTTCAAAAAGGGATTGACCTAAGGCAAGGTTTACTTATCCTGGAGGAAGGTGTCTCAGGAAGAGAATACGCTGATGCCGCAAATCCGGTGTTATAGAATCCGCTGCTCTTGGTCTTGTTGGAATATCCGTTGTTGGAGGAAGAACAATTAAATCAGAATAAGCTGTTAATGAATTTCCTGAAGCAAGGGAAGCTTTAGCTTGTGCACAATTGAAAGAAAAGGATAGGTTGCGCGAAAAGGCCTCTTTCAAATAGGGGAATGGGAATGCCACCTGCTTCAACTCTTGCACTTGACTTCAAGCCGGGATTCATCTCGAGAAATTCCTTTTGAATCGACAGATGAGAGGGAATTCGCACAAAAAACTGAATGCAAGAAATCGTGTATATAAATAAGATTAGTTGAACTCTTACTGTGATCGTAACCGGTGCCGCTGTTCTTAGTCTCGAATCAGCCTTACCTTCTTCCTTTCCTGGCTTGGTTGACTGAGAGATTCTTGGTGACTCTAAGCCAGAAAAAAGCCCTTAGCGGCCTTCGCTTTATGCCTTTCTAGTGCTAGTAGCAGTAGTAGTCTAAGCTCTTTCTTTGCAAGACAAGAATAGGGTGCAGCTTTTGTTGTGCTAGAATCAGCAGTGGGACTCGAGGAAGGGGGAATCAGATCAATCTCTATCCATTTCTTTTTCATTTTGCATGTCCAGATGATAAGAATTTTTCAACTACTGGCACATCTTTAGGAACTGCATTTCTACCCTGTATGGTATGACCTAGCCGTCTTAACTCTTGTTTTTTAGCTTGAATCTAGGCTTTTCAGTCAGTTTGAAAGAGTTTGAGAAGAGAGATCAGATGATATGATAAAGATAGTTGAGGCGGCTAGAGAATCAACTGTTGGAGATAAAAAGAGAGGAATGAGATCTTTGGGTTTTTCCTATAATAGAATAAAAGCTCTTTGCATTTGAAGAAGAATAGTCATCCCTTTCATCAGCTCTTGCTTTTGGGGGAATAAGCTGGCTTTAAAAACCTTGCCCTGAATTGAAGTGAAGCATATAACAAAGAAAAAGTGAAAAGTAGCGAACTTCATACACAGAAGATGAAAGAATGCATTGAATTTGACTGCAAGAAAAGAGACTGAATAGAGAGAGCATGGAAGTAGGGGAGGGGATCAAGTCTATCTAAACTTCCTTCAAGATCCACTTGGAAATAGAGTATTTCACGAACTCTCGTGAAGAGGTATGAAGCTAGCCGAATCGAGCCTACGGGGAAGTTGCTCCTTAGAATGCCAAACCAAAGACGAAGCAGGCAAGGCTTTCTATTTTTGTAGTCGGGGAAAGAATCTCGGGGTTGATGCTGAACCAATTCTTCCATTCCAGAGCCCAGAGGAAGCGGAAATAACATTCCATGCTGCGAGGCATCGCTGATAACATCGCCTGTTGTACAGTTGCTTTAGCCCAGGAGCCAACCTAGCGTTGGCAATATCCCAAAGTAGGGGCAGCTAACTGTGTAGATAGATGCTCTTTCCTCTTGCGGGAAAGCTATTCCTTGAGTTGAGATGTTACTGCAACGATTAGATGGTTAGCTCAGTAGATGCTTTCTTGTAGCTCTACCTTTTAAAAAGCACTTCTCTTGCGTTCTTGAGTTAGTTTTTTGTCTTGTAGCTACTACCGATATGCTATGCAAGTGGTAGAAGTGGTGCTATTAATTCAGTGCTAAGCACGCAGCTCGCGCAGGGCTTGGAAGACCCTTCGCTAGCGAGGCAGCTATTACAGAGGAAGAAGAAGAGGGAGGGGGTACCGAGGAGACAAAGACAACTATGGTTGGCTTAGACCTTGCGTATACTGCTCCTCCTTTTGGTAGCTCTCTCTTCAAGCACTCTTGCCTTAAGAAGGGCTAGCTATGTTTCAAGCACTCCTTCTTGAAAGAACAACTCAAACTTCCCATTCAAGCACTACTTGCAGCTACCTATCCCTACAATTACTAAACGCTATGAAAGCCATACAACTGCTCTATAGCTAGAAAGTGTTCTCCTCCTATATATAAAGCAGCTAGAAAAGCCATACAACTGCTATACCGGCAATGAACCTGCTATGAAAACGATACACCTGCTCTACTGACCTGTGGCTCTACCATTTGTAGAGAAGAAAGAAGTCACAAGGGAAAGCTTAAAAGAACAACTACTTGATAAGGTGTTGCTAAGAGACAATACAAAGTAATACAGCAGCTATTCCAGTAACAAACCTGCTATGCAATGCCAGCTATGAAAGTGGATGTATAGGCCTCCTATCCCATACCCAATCCAAGAGAGCACCCTAGTGGGCCTGTTTGTTGTCGGTGAAGCAAGCAAACGTCTCATTTCGTTCATTGCGAGGTTAGGAAAGGGAGCCAATGAATCCGCGGAGTAATTTGACTCTATGAATTGGATATTTAGGTAATGCCAAGGTTGATTCACCAAACAGAAGGAAAAGGGTGCTAAAAGCCCCAATTGCCTATGTCTACGGGTCAATCAAAACCTTTTGAGGTTGAGAGAAGGAGCTGCCAAGAAACCTCGATTCCGTTCAAGTTTTCGGCAGGTTGGAAAGAAAAAGAAGGCGCTTTGTTGTCGATCGCCAGATGTTTTTGGTCTCGAATTCGAGGTGCGGTGAATGGTCGACTGCTTAGTTCCCTATTCATCGAGTTGTTCGGGGAATAGCGAATAGCCATCACTGAAAGGAGTAATGTAAGAGTTGAACCAGTGACTAACTGGGAAGACCTCATGTCGTATATAAAAAATAAATGAATCAAGAAAGTCATCGCTTTTGCCCGCATTCATTCAGTCTTAGTTGCGGTGCCCGCGCCATTTCCTATTGCTTGCTCCATTATTCCCTCACTGGCACATGCTCCGGGCTCCTGCTTTGCCTCTCACCCAT